>NW_014613803.1:0-323 GCF_000485595.1 Priapulus caudatus | reverse complement strand
TTCTCTTCTCTCTCTCTCTCTCTCTCTCTCTCTCTCTCTCTCTCTCTCCTATTCTCTCTCTTTCCTTCTCTCTTTCTCTCCCTCATTCTTTCTCTCACATCGTTCTGTCTATCTCTCTTATTCTCTTTCTTTCCTTCTCTCTTTCTCGCTCTCGCGTTTTGATTGCTCTTTTTCCCTTCCTTCCCCCCTCTCTCTCTCTCTATCTCGCTTATAGCTACGTTAATGGGCCAACAGCAGTAACAACAGTAACAGCAGCAGCAGCAGTAACAGCAGCAGCAGCAGTAACAGCAGTAACAGCAGCAGCAGCAGTAACAGCAGTAACA
>NW_014613802.1:0-323 GCF_000485595.1 Priapulus caudatus | reverse complement strand
CTTTTTAAAAATACTTATACCATTATGCAACGCGCTTCAGACTACCTTGGTCAAACGGGACCTTTTTGTGAACAAATCTCTGGTTATCAGGTTCGTGATAATCAAGTCGCTTTGTGTGATGCGATTGACGATGCAATAGAATCGGGGAAAGTTCTAGCAGCAGAAGCGGGTACAGGTATAGGTAAAACGTTTGCTTATTTAGTGCCGTCTTTGTTATCGGGTAAAAAAATTATTATTTCGACGGGCACTCGTCATTTACAAGATCAGCTGTTTCATACTGATTTACCGAAAGTAACAAAAGCGTTGGCTGTTCAATCTTCTTC
>NW_014613801.1:0-323 GCF_000485595.1 Priapulus caudatus | reverse complement strand
CAGCGGGGCTTTTTTACCCTTCAATGCCAGGTTAGCGGTGGGCACACCAATGGTGCGACCTAATTGCTGACCGTACTTCACTCGTCCGGAGATCGAATAAGGTCGGGCCAATAACTGTTCGGCCAGAGCAAAATCGCTACTGTTCAACGCGCTGCGAACCGCCGTACTACTCACCCGCTCACCGTTCATTTCCAGCGTGTGGGTTTTTTCAACACCAAAGCCAAAACGTTCGCCAGCCTGCTCCAACATTTGAAAGTCGCCGCTCTGCTGACAGCCGAAACGGAAATCGTCGCCAATCGTCAGGTGCTGCACACCCAGACTAT
>NW_014613799.1:0-323 GCF_000485595.1 Priapulus caudatus | reverse complement strand
TATTTGAGGTGAGCTAATACGGGAGCCCATGGCGACCCTTGGCGCAGCACCCGGAATGCAGCATCCGGCCGGATCGTGCATGACGCAAAGCGCCCCGCCGGATGGGCGTCCGGCGAAAGGTGAGGCGATACGGGAAGGTGTCGCGGTGAGCCACGCGCGCGAGATGCGCATCACCGGCAATGGTGAGGCAGGCCCTATAGACGCCTATCACCACAGACGGTATCCTTTCGCGAAATTCTCTCCTCGACCCGACGCATGGCCACGAAGCGCGTGAAAAAGACCGATGTGGTAAGCCCCAGCTCGGCGGAATTGCGCAAGGCCGT
>NW_014613798.1:0-323 GCF_000485595.1 Priapulus caudatus | reverse complement strand
CCGCGCTGACGAGCCGCATGCCGCGCAAGCTCGCGCTGCAACTGCTGATGGCCGTGTTCATCGTCGGCAATGTGATGTGCGCGGTCGCGTCGAACTATTCACTCCTGATGGTCGCGCGCGTCGTCGCGTCGTTCGCGCACGGCTCGTTCTTCGGCATCGGCGCCGTCGTGGCCGCCTCGCTCGTGCCGCAGGAGAAGCGGGCGAGCGCCATCGCGCTGATGTTCACAGGGCTCACGCTCGCCACGGTGCTGGGCGTGCCGTTCGGCACAGCCATTGGCCAGCAGTTCGGCTGGCGCGTGGCGTTCTGGATCGTGAGCGGCCTT
>NW_014613797.1:0-323 GCF_000485595.1 Priapulus caudatus | reverse complement strand
TTACCTCAAGCTCCCCGGTATGATGTCGGAAATCGTCCTTCAGGCAAAAGAGCAGGGCCAGCCGCTATTTCTGTTCGAGTTAAAGCGCCTGGGCTACACCCATGCCGAAGTTGGCGGTCGCCTGCTTGAGCTCTGGAAAGTACCACAGTCAATTCATGAACCGGTTTTTTACCATCATCGACCAGATGAAGCGTCTGAGTTTATCCAACTGGCATCTGCTGTTCATATAGCCGATGCCTGGGTTAACGGCGAACAATTTGGAGGTGGTAGTGAACTCTGGACGCCAAAAATCCTGCCGGAAGCGTTGCAGGTAATGGGGATTC
>NW_014613796.1:0-323 GCF_000485595.1 Priapulus caudatus | reverse complement strand
CTCTCTCTCTCTCTCTCTCTCTCTCTCTCTCTCTCTCTCTCTCTCTCTTCTTATCTCTTTCTTCCTCTCGCTCTCTCTCTCTCTCTCTCTCTCTTTCTCTTTCTTTCTCTACCTCTCTCTCTCTCACACACACATACACATTTATACTTCTTCCCCCGGTCCTTTTCTTTCGCTCCCTCATTCCCGCGCTATTTCGTTCTCTCCCTCCTACTGACGTCATCCATCAATCTATCTATCCATCCATCCATCCATCCATCCATCCCTCTCTCACTTTCACGCAAATTTTTTCGTCATATTCTCCCCCCCCCCACCACACACACATA
>NW_014613795.1:0-323 GCF_000485595.1 Priapulus caudatus | reverse complement strand
CCACCTCCTCTCCTCCTCCTCTCCTCTTCTCCTCCTCCACCTCCTCTCCTCCTCTACCTCCTCCTCCTCCTCCTCCTTCTCCTCTTCTTCCTCCTCCTCTTCTTCCTCCTCCACCTTCTCCCCTTTCTTCCTCCACCTCCTCTCCTCCACCTCCTCTCCTCCTCCTCTCCTCCTCTCCTTATCCTCCTTCACCTCCTCTCCTCCACCTCCTCTCCTTCTCCTCTACCACTTTCTCCCCTCCTCCCCCTTCTTCTCCAGCATCTTCTACCCACGTTCTCCCCCTCCTCCTCCTTTTCTTCCACTTTCTCTCCTCCTCTCATCTT
>NW_014613794.1:0-323 GCF_000485595.1 Priapulus caudatus | reverse complement strand
CGATGCGTACGCCAAGGCTTCCGAGTAGTGCAACATCATTGATAAAGTGAGCAAAGCTTGAGTGATCGACGGCCTCGCCACCAAATAAAATAACGAAGGTTCGTCCACGATGCGCGTGTATATAAGGTGCAGATTGCCTGAACCAATCCACATGGCTATCGTTTATCTCGTTCGAATTTGTAATGTTTTTATCCAAGGTCAAGCTCTCAGTGCTTCATTCATGACAATATAACTAGTAATATACGCGATTCTCTTCTCTCTTCAATCAGTAATTGAGAATTTGTTACGAACTTTGTTAAGTATTATAGAAGGTTACCCAAATG
>NW_014613793.1:0-323 GCF_000485595.1 Priapulus caudatus | reverse complement strand
CTTTCTTAGGCTTCCAACGATAATCATGCAAGGAGCCTCGACAGTGAGGCTGTGATGCTAATACCACGGTAGTTGTCAGCAATCGCCTTTGAGCCCTTCTTAAACAGCCAAGTAATTGTGCTCATCGTCCACACGACAGGAACTAACAATTTAGACCAAGCGAGAAAACAGAGAAGAGAAAGCGTGACAAACAAAGAGAGAGAGATAGAGAGAGAGAGAGAGAGAGAGAGAGAGAGAGAGCAAGAGAGAGAGCGCGCGCGAGCGAGCGAGAGTGAACTGGGCCGTAGACTTAGAAACACGCAACCACAGGCTAAGGGGCAACC
>NW_014613792.1:0-323 GCF_000485595.1 Priapulus caudatus | reverse complement strand
CCCCTCCTCCCTTCTCCAGCGTGTGCTCTCTTTTTTTCTCCTCCCCTGCTGCCTCTATCATCCCCCGCTGCCTTCCCTCCTCCCCCTCCTCCCTTTTCCGGCTGCTTCTCTCCCTCCTCCCCTCCCCCACTGTCTCCTTCCTACCCCACCCCACTGTCGGAGTAAGTACACGAACGAAACCATTCGCATACACAGCAATTACAGGTAATAAGACATTACCGGCCAATCAAATATTTGCGAAGGTGTTAAATCGCCCCGGGGTTGAAATCCCTCATCGCAGGCGATGTGTGTGTGTGTGTGTGCGCGTGCGTGCGTGCGTGCGC
>NW_014613791.1:0-323 GCF_000485595.1 Priapulus caudatus | reverse complement strand
GCACGGACGCACGCACGGACGCACGCGCGCGCGCGCGTACACACACGTACACACACACACGCGCGCCCACACACACACGTACACACACGCGAGGGCGGACACACACGCACGCACGCACGCACACGCGCACGCACGCACGCACACACGCACGCACACGCGCACGCACGCACGCACGCACGCACGCACGCACGCACACACGTACGCACGCACGCACGGACGCACACACGCACGCACGCGCACGTACACGCAGGCACACACACACACACGCACGCACGCACGCGCACGCACGGACGCACGCACACGCACGGACGCACACACGCACG
>NW_014613790.1:0-323 GCF_000485595.1 Priapulus caudatus | reverse complement strand
ACAGAGAGCGAGATTAAAATTTGTATATTTGTCATTATACGCTCCTGATAACCTTATATAACCTACGTACGCATAATACACCGCGCACACAAGAACGCACGCATAATACACCGCGCACGAATAATACACCGCGCACGCATACTGCCGTCCTCTGATCCTAGCGGTACCCACCCCCCCTATAATGAATGCCCAACGTGACTTTTAAACAATCCTGCACCTCCCCCCCCCCCCGTACATCAATCAATATGCCGCCCGAGGGACGTATACACGGCCACGCTGTGCTGGCACTGCACGTTTTCGCGGGCTGTTTTTTTCGGCGACCT
>NW_014613789.1:0-323 GCF_000485595.1 Priapulus caudatus | reverse complement strand
GGACAGGTAAGGATGCCACACACTGACCAATCATCAGGGCCATCGTGGGGGCAGGCAAGGATTCCACACACTGACCAATCATCAGGGCCATCGTGGGGACAGGTAAGGATGCCACACACTGACCAATCATCAGGGCCATCGTGGGGACAGGTAAGGATGCCACACACTGACCGATCATCAGGGCCATCGTGGGGACAGGTAAGGATGCCACACACTGACCGATCATCAGGGCCATCGTGGGGACAGGTAAGGATGCCACACACTGACCGACAGTCAGGGCCATCGTGGGGACAGGTAAGGATGCCACACACTGACCAATCAGC
>NW_014613788.1:0-323 GCF_000485595.1 Priapulus caudatus | reverse complement strand
AGCAGCAGCAGTAGCAGTAGCAGTAGCAATAGCAGCAGCAGTAGCAACAGCTGTAGCAGTAGCGGTAGTAGCAGCAGCTGTAACAGTAGCTGTAGCAGCAGGCGTGTAGATTCCCTAGATGCGTCGTCGTCAAGGTTGCGCCCCGGCCTCGTGATTACATCATCATAGGAGCAGATAAGACGCGGGACTCGTATATTCGCCGCAACACGACACTGCCGTCTGTGATCGTCTTCACTCCATCACTAATCACGCGCTCCAGCTGCACACACGCACGCATGCACGCACACACGAACGCGCACACACACACACGCGCGCGCACACAC
>NW_014613787.1:0-323 GCF_000485595.1 Priapulus caudatus | reverse complement strand
TATATATATATATATATATATATATATATATATATATTCTATCTACGTGTATCGGTCTCTGCCCCCTCTTTCTTTCTTTCTCTCTCTCAAATTGGGACTGCGAAAGGAGGCGGAAGGAGAGTGAGAGATAGAGAGAGGGAGAAAAGGCGGTGGAGAGAGAGAGAGGGGAAGAACGAGAAAGAGAAATAGAGAAGAAAAGAGAGAGAGCGCGAGAGAGAGAGATAGATAGAGAGAAAGCAAGAGAGAGAGAGAGAGACGGAGAGAACGGGAAAGAAAAATAGAGAAGAAAAGAGAGAGACACAGAGAGAAAGAGAGAGAGAGAG
>NW_014613786.1:0-323 GCF_000485595.1 Priapulus caudatus | reverse complement strand
GTCGTATGCAGCCTCTCAAGATTTTAATACCTCATGTAAGCCGCCACATCTTTTTTCATATGCTCACGTGTAGGTTGAACAATCTTAAATATCCAGTCGTGTTTAAGGCCTCCAAAGAAACGCTCTACTACGGCATTATCCCAGCAGGCTATCCTTGTTCGTTTTCGTTATGCTTTTTATTCATAATGAGTCCAAAGCCTGATAACTTTAATAGTATGCTCTTTTTCATATACTTGATATACAAGCCTATGTTGAATATTAATTCTACGAGAATATGCACCTAATAAATCACCCACCAGTTTTTCATAGGGAGGAGGTCTTTG
>NW_014613785.1:0-323 GCF_000485595.1 Priapulus caudatus | reverse complement strand
CTTCCCATAAATCTTTAGTAAGCAAAGCTTTAGATTGTTGTATCGTTTTAATAGAACGATCGACTTTCTCCTGAAGCATGAGAAAATAGGATTTTTGCTTAGCAGACCAAAGACCATCATCGGTCAGATGTGCAGAAAGTTCTTTAATCTCAGACATGTCTTTAAATAGCCGGTGACTGACATGCTGTAACAAATTTTCCTTCATTTCACTTAAGTTTTTCACTGTTGTGACATCCATTAATTCACAAAGAATGCCACTCAAGTTAAATGGAGTAGAAGTGTCAACAGACATATCAAGATCTTCGTTATCGCGAAGTAAAGGA
>NW_014613784.1:0-323 GCF_000485595.1 Priapulus caudatus | reverse complement strand
GATCATCGTCCTGTCCTGGCCGACATGCGCTCTCTACTCGAGTGAGCAGGTACGTGCAAGCATACACAGGTATTGCAGGTATCACAAGTGGTTAGGGGTGGTTAGAGGTGGTCAGAGGTAGTCAGAGGTGGTTAGAGGTGGTTAGAGGTAGTTAGAGGTGGTTAGAGGTGGTTAGAGGTGGTTAGAGGTGGTTAGAGGTGGTTAGAGGTGGTTAGAGGTGATTAGAGGTGGTTAGAGGTGATTAGAGGTGGTTAGAGGTGGTTAGAAGTGGTTAGAGGTGGTTAGAGGTGGTTAGAGGTGGTTAGAGGTGGTTAGAGGTGGTT
>NW_014613783.1:0-323 GCF_000485595.1 Priapulus caudatus | reverse complement strand
AACAATAGTCAATATTATTATTAATAACATTCATGTTTGTTGTGGCCTACAGACTAACCCTCAAGAGTCAGACACTTCACTTAGTAGTATTAGTAATATATTATACTATGCACTTACTATCATAATGTAAGCTAGAATTCATGGGTATAGAATCCTTTTAAAAGCTTGGAGAGAACCCTAATTTGCAACATCCCATGAATCCTCTCACACTTTCCTCGATCTCGCCACTGGCAGCAAGAACAAATCCGCACCAGCTACAGCACACACGCCACCATGAACTATATATATAGGGGAATTCGAGTTGCAGCTTGGAGCGAACGGAC
>NW_014613782.1:0-323 GCF_000485595.1 Priapulus caudatus | reverse complement strand
CTATATAGTGCTATATAGTGCTGTATAGTGCTGTATAGTGCTGTATAGTGCTGTATATAGTGCTATATAGTGCTGTATAGTGCTATATAGTGCTGTATAGTGCTATATAGTGCTATATAGTGCTATATAGTGCTGTATAGTGCTATATAGTGCTGTATAGTGCTATATAGTGCTATATAGTGCTGTATATAGTGCTGTATAGTGCTATTTAGTGCTGTATAGTGCGTATATAGTGCTATATAGTGCTGTATAGTGCTATATAGTGCTGTATAGTGCTATATAGTGCTATATAGTGCTATATAGTGCTGTATAGTGCTATATAG
>NW_014613781.1:0-323 GCF_000485595.1 Priapulus caudatus | reverse complement strand
CTATCTATCTATCTATCTATCTATCTATCTCTATCTCTCTTTCTCTATATATATATATATCTCGCTTTCTTTTTTCTCCCCCCTGCTCGCTTTTTCTCTAGCGCCCCCTCTGTCCCTCCCCCATCTCTCTCTCTCAGTCACTCACGCAGTCCCTCGCTTTTACGCACGCACGCACGCACGCACGCTCGCACACAGACACACATTCTAGCAAGAGCTAAAGGTATTATTAGGCTATTAGCTCTTGATTCTAATCTTATCCCTCTCTCCAGCCCATTCTCCTCCACCTTCAATCACACCTCTCTCCTCTCTTCCACTTTCGTTTT
>NW_014613780.1:0-323 GCF_000485595.1 Priapulus caudatus | reverse complement strand
CAGGCGTGTTCACACTCAGCGGAGAGCACACTCAGGGCTGTCCTCCATCACGCGCGTGCGCACTCAGGGGAGTGCGCACTCAGGGGAGTGCACACTCAGGTAAGCATGCACTCAGGGGAGTGCACACTCAGGGGAATCCTCACTCAGGCGAGTTCTCACTCAGTAGTCCTCACTCAGGCGAGTGCACACTCAGGGGAGAGCACACTCAGGGGAGTGTACACTCAGGGGAGTGCTCATTCAGTGGAGTTCTCACTCAGGGGAGTGCGCACTCAAGGGAGTGCACACTCAGGGGAGAGCATACTCAGGGGAGGGCACACCAGGGG
>NW_014613779.1:0-323 GCF_000485595.1 Priapulus caudatus | reverse complement strand
CCAGGACCAGCAAGATTTTCTTCATTATCAGCTTTTAGTTGCCCAAGCCCTGAAGGCTCTGTGGCTAACAATTCAAGATCGATTTTTATATCGTCGGAATACCAAGCAGCAGGTGCGTGACATTTAACACAAAACTTTACGCGGCCCTTAAATTTCTTTTTATTCTCTGGGGTAGAAAGGTCAAGCTGGGTGATACGTCCACGAACAACGCCTTGAAATTGAGATTGGAAGATAGGCCCAGTCCAGGCTTTACTATGGCCCGACTGCGTCCATGTGTCGTATAAATCGTTATGACAATGCTGACATTTCCCTTCGGCACTATC
>NW_014613778.1:0-323 GCF_000485595.1 Priapulus caudatus | reverse complement strand
AGAGAGAGAGAGAGACAGACAGATAGAGAGACAATTAGCAGGTAGCTATACCCGAACGAGCCGATGATCGCGTGACGGACAACGATCGAACGCTCGCACCGCCATCTAGCGGTGAGCCCTCAACGAAGCCAATTGCAGTGATGATTGGTGATCAGTAGAAACTGATTAATGGATGCGTTAGATTCGCGGGATGCTGCATGTACGAGTCATCTGTGTACAGATGTGGGGCATGTGAGTTCGTGTTGGTATGAAATACAGTTGTAGGCAGGTATGTGTTGGTAGGCGTAAGTGTTGGTATGGGCTTGGAGCAATTATTCTAACTG
>NW_014613777.1:0-323 GCF_000485595.1 Priapulus caudatus | reverse complement strand
TTTTATCCATGTTCCAACACATCCAGTTGTTCGACATGTGCCACCCAAGGCTCCACATTACTTAGCACCAGCTGTCGTTACTGGGCATGTTGTTCGTTCAAGTAGGTCAAATGAGTACAATACGTCATTTCCTGTTTTTAAACAGCAAGGAAGTTCTGCTGGATTGTCGACTTTTCGACTTTCCCCAAACCGTCCGAAATTTCCTATGACCCATGCTATTGCCGTTGCCAGTGGCTTTACCTTGGCCCAACGCCCCGACATCCTGCACTATGCAATGCAGTCGAATGACTTTGAAGTGAATGCTATCTCAGAGTCGTACAGAG
>NW_014613776.1:0-323 GCF_000485595.1 Priapulus caudatus | reverse complement strand
AGAGAGAGAGAGAGAGAGAGAGAGAGAGAGAGAGAGAGAGAGAGAGAGAGAGAGTGGGAGAGAATGGGAAGAGAGATAGAGAGAGAGAGAGCGCGCGCTGGGAGAGATTGGAAGAGAGAGAGGGAAAGGAAAAGAGAGAGCAGGGAGAGATGGGAAGAGAGAACGAGAGAGTAGTGAGAGATGGGGAGATAGAGAGAGAAAGAGAGAGATTGAGAGAGAGCAAGGAAAAATGGTAAGAGAGAGGGGAAGAGAGAATAAGAGAGCAGTGAGAGATAAAGAGAGATGGGGGAAGGAAAACGAGGTCGTATATATGATGTCAGGAC
>NW_014613775.1:0-323 GCF_000485595.1 Priapulus caudatus | reverse complement strand
CTGCAGGTATGAGGATGCTGCGGGGATGAGGATGCTGAAGGGATGAGGATGCTTCGTGCGGTGCTAGGATGCGAGCGCAACAGGGATGCTGCGCTCGCTGAGGGAGAGACTGACGTGTCCTATGGCTTCATTCCCGGATCCTGCGTCATCGTACACCCCTGCGTCTGTCGTTGTTCTGGCTGTATTTCTTGGAGACGGAGAGTCTTAGTTTGACACTAACGATGACACAACAAAGGCGACGTGCGTAGCTAATCTGTCACGTGTGTAATCTGTATGCATACATGGCGCGCAGGTCACGTCTGCATTATGTATACATACATGCC
>NW_014613774.1:0-323 GCF_000485595.1 Priapulus caudatus | reverse complement strand
GCCCCACACATACCCACACATACCCACACATACCCACACACACACATACCCACACATACCCACACATACCCACACAGCCCCACACATACCCACACAGCCCCACACATACCCACACAGCCCCACACAGCCCCATATCTCCACACAGCCCACACATACCCACACATACCCACACATACCCACACAGCCCCACACATACCCACACAGCCCCACACATACCCACACATACCCACACATACCCACACATACCCACACATACCCACACATACCCACACAGCCCCACACATACCCACACAGCCCCACACATACCCACACATACCCACACA
>NW_014613773.1:0-323 GCF_000485595.1 Priapulus caudatus | reverse complement strand
CCCCGACCATCACACCCCCGACCATCACCACCCACCGACCATCACCACCCCCGATGATCCCACCCCCGACAATCACCACCCCCGACCATCACCACACCCCACCCAACACCCCCTCGACCACCACCACCCCCAATCAACACCACCCCCGATCATCACCACCCTTCGATCACCACCACCCTCCGATCATCACCCCCCGACCATCACCACCCCCGACCATCACCACCCACCGACCATCACCACCCCTGACGATCACCACCCCCGACCATCACCACCCCCAATCAACACCACCCCCGACCATCACCACCCCCGACCATCACCACCCC
>NW_014613772.1:0-323 GCF_000485595.1 Priapulus caudatus | reverse complement strand
GAGGAAGGTGTGGCGGGGGAGGTGTAGGGAAGGAGGAAGGTGGGGCGGTGGAGGTGTAGGGAAGGAGGATGGTGGGGCAGGGGAGGTGTAGGCAACTAAGGGAAGGAGGAAAGTGGGGCGGGTGGAGGTGTAGGGAAAGAGGAAGGTGGGGCGGTGGAGGTGTAAGGAAAGAGGAAGGTGGGGCAGGGGAAGGTGTAGGGAAGGAGGAAGGTGGGGCAGGGGAGGTGTAGGCAACTAAGGGAAGGAGGAAAGTGGGGCGGGTGGAGGTGTAGGGAAGGAGGAAGGTGGGGCGGTGGAGGTGTAAGGAAGGAGGAAGGTGGGGC
>NW_014613771.1:0-323 GCF_000485595.1 Priapulus caudatus | reverse complement strand
CTGTCGTGGCAGCTCTGACAGGTTCTTATCCGCTAGTGGCTCCGATACCGGTGCCGCGCCGCAGACGAAGTGTCTTGCTGCTGTCAGCGGACCCGTATTTATACTGATGGTACTACTTTATAGGTACATAGCATATTCATGCGCCTGGTGCGCTCAATCGTACAGTAAATTGGCTGACCCTGTGGTCAGCCTCTGCGTTCCTGCGTTGCTGTGAATCTTACTTTATTGAAACCGCTATTGTTTTATAATTGTGTGTTATAAAGCTGCTTCCTCTTCCCTGTTCAGCCTTCCTCTTCTGATACCTCTGTGTGGTATATGGCACC
>NW_014613770.1:0-323 GCF_000485595.1 Priapulus caudatus | reverse complement strand
GATACTGTACGTAGCTGTACAGTACGTAGCGATACTGTACGTAGCTGTACAGTACGTAGCGATACTGTACGTAGCTGTACAGTACGTAGCGATACTGTACGTAGCTGTACAGTACGTAGCGATACTGTACGTAGCTGTACACTACGTACAGTATCGCTACGTACGCTACGTACAGTATCGCTACGTACTGTACAGGCTGTACAGTACGTAGCGATACTGTACGTAGCTGTACAGTACGTAGCGATACTGTACGTAGCTGTACAGTACGTAGCGATACTGTACGTAGCTGTACAGTACGTAGCGATACTGTACGTAGCTGTACA
>NW_014613769.1:0-323 GCF_000485595.1 Priapulus caudatus | reverse complement strand
ACTGTCGCAGTCTTCCGGGGTGGATGACCATGCCGTGCTTGACTCGCACTTGACCGTCATTTTCGTCTCCAGAGTAGCGGGGTAGTGGTAGTGGTCGTTACACGTAATCAACACTACGGTCAGATACTCTGTGTCCGTAGTGCTGGTTGTCGCTTTGACCAGTTGGATCTCTGGACAGGTGACCGCTAAAGCAAAGCAAGTGAACGTGTCGAAGAATTAGGAAGCCTTAGGAAGCGGAACAAGTGAACGTGTCGTAAGTCAGAAAGCAGAAGATAACTACACACGTTGCACACATACACACACACACACACACATATTATACG
>NW_014613768.1:0-323 GCF_000485595.1 Priapulus caudatus | reverse complement strand
CAATTACTTGGACACGCCAGTCTCAACACCACTGCACGCTACACACAACTCACTAAAGTGAAACAACGTGATATGTCACGCGCGGTAAACCAATTAACAGATAAACTCGACATTACATGGTCTGTAAAATGAGTACCTTTATCGAGTTACTACGTCAACATCATCAAGCCCTTGAAACTCAGTATAGCAGTCAATTAACACATGATATGTGTCACGCGATTTATGCCATGCTTTCATGTAAAACAGGGCAACAAGGAAAATCCTTATGGGCTTGTTCATCTTGTGAGCATCATGATAGCCAAGCGCTTTCTTGTGGCAATAGA
>NW_014613767.1:0-323 GCF_000485595.1 Priapulus caudatus | reverse complement strand
CTTGGCAGCATATCGCAACGGCTTAGCGCCAGCGTCGGCCAGGCGCGATTTAATACCGACCTCGCCGGTGATGCCGAAGCCATGCAATCGACCAAAACCAGTAAGCAGTTTGATATTAAAACTCCGTGGAGCGAGATTGACGACGTTTTTTACGAGGCACGTGGCGCTTCCTGGGCACTCATTCATTTTTTCAAAGCCGTCGAGTATGACTTCAAGTCCATACTCGATAAAAAGAATGCCTCGATCAGCTTGCAACAAATTATCCGCGAACTTGAAGCCAGTCAGGAAACTCTGTGGAGCCCGATGATCACTGAACGGTAGCG
>NW_014613766.1:0-323 GCF_000485595.1 Priapulus caudatus | reverse complement strand
GTCCCGCTGTCACCTAACCCTAGCAGGTGCGTTAACGTGACCGTGTCTCCCCCTGGCTGCAGGTTACAGCGACATCTGTGAGTTGCTCATTCTACATGGAGCTGACGTGAATCAGCAGCAGAAGAACGGATATACGGCTTTACTGCATGCCTGTGAACAGGTAAGAATAAATACACAGCAATACTGCGTGACGTCAGGTTCAGGTGACGTCTTGTTAACGTTCCCTCTCTCTTTCCCTCGCTCTCTCTCTCTCTCTCTGTATGTAGGGTCACCTTAACCCTCTCTCTCTCTCTCTCTCTCTCTGATAGACAAATAAGGAAGAC
>NW_014613765.1:0-323 GCF_000485595.1 Priapulus caudatus | reverse complement strand
AAGATATTTTTACCGCAGTGTCAGCAATTCATCGACGTTGTCGTGGTGGCTACGCGGTTATAGCAATGGTGGTTGGTAAAGGCATACTGGCTATTCGCGACCCTAATGTGTAAACTCACCTTACGGTATCGCATTGGTGCACAACGGTAATTTAACCAATGCTGCGCAACTTAAAGAAGAGTTATTTCAAACTGAGTTACGTCATCTAAATACCGATTCAGATACAGAAGCATTGCTTAATATTTTCGCGCATGAGTTACAGTTAAAAGCGAAGCCTGATTTTAATCACGAAGATATTTTTACCGCAGTGTCAGCAATTCATC
>NW_014613764.1:0-323 GCF_000485595.1 Priapulus caudatus | reverse complement strand
CCCCTCCTCTCCTTCTCCTCCCCTCTTCTCCTCTCCTTCTCCTCCCCTCCTCTCCTCTCCTTCTCCTCCCCTCCTCTCCTCTTCTTCTCCTCCTCCTCCTCCTCTCCTTCTCCTCCCCTTCCTTTCCTCTCCTTCTCCTCCCCCTCCTCTCCTCTCCTTCTCCTCCCCCTCATCTCTTTTTCCTCCTCTCCCTTCTCTCCTCTCCTTCTCCTCCTCCTCTCCTCTCCTTCTACTCCCCTCCTCTCCTCTCCTTCTCCTCCCCCTTCTCTCCTCTCCTCCTCCCCCTCTCCTCTCCTTCTCCTCCTCCTCTTCTCTCCTTCTCC
>NW_014613763.1:0-323 GCF_000485595.1 Priapulus caudatus | reverse complement strand
TGGCTTTTTCGATATTGTTCTTCACGTGCTTTTGCGGCTAAAACAGCAGCTTCGTTTTCTAATTCGGTGTGGCTTTTGCGGCTTTCTTTTACTGCGCGTTTCTTGGCAGTATTGATTTTCTTCGCTTTTTGCTTGTTGATCAATCCCGCTCCTAGCAATTGATCTTGTAATGACCCTGCCATTGTTTTCTCCTCATCGTTAGCATTTTGTACACAGACGGCGTAAGGCTGAGTTTCTTATTTAATTCTCAGTCTTACGCGCCTTCATCAACCGTTATATTACCTCAAGTGATCTCATTCAGGGCAGTATTAAAAAGTGCACTG
>NW_014613762.1:0-323 GCF_000485595.1 Priapulus caudatus | reverse complement strand
CACATAGGACCATACACCTGAGCGCACATGCAAGCGCGCACGCACAGACTCACGCACGTACTCACCCCCGCACACACGCGCACATACATGAGCACGTGTAGGCCCTACTCGCTTGCATACGCACACAAGCACACACAAGCGCGCGCAAACGCAATATAATACATGAGAATTAAACTCCCAGACAGAGATCTTTCTGCGCTAACTTACTAAACGTACTATGAAACAAAGCAGTACTTACTTATCTGTCGGTGATTGGTGGTGAGATCGGTTCAGCAATGGACGATTGTTTTTGAGTTTCTTTACAGTCTTTAAAGCAATAGATC
>NW_014613761.1:0-323 GCF_000485595.1 Priapulus caudatus | reverse complement strand
TCTCTCTCTCTCTCTCTCTCTCTCTCGCGCGCTCTCTCTCTCGCTCGCTCTCTCTCTATTTATCTCGCTCTCTCGCGCTCTCTCTCGCTCGCGCTCTCTATTTATCTCGCTCTGTCGCGCTCTCTCTCGCTCTCTTCTTTTTCTTTTTCTATCTCTCCCTCTCTCTCGCTCTCTCTATTTCTCTAGCTCTCTCTCTCTCTCTCTTTCGCGCGCGCTCTCCCTATCTGTCTCCTCTCTTATCTTTCTCTCCCGCACCTTTCTCTCCCACTCTCTCACGTTCCTCACTTGTCTCGTCTCTCACTTCCTCGCCTCTCATTCTCTCC
>NW_014613760.1:0-323 GCF_000485595.1 Priapulus caudatus | reverse complement strand
GTGTGTGTGGTGTGTGTGGGGGGGATGTAGGGCGTTGTGCCCTGCGGTGATACGCGTGTGCTCACTGAATTTAGAAATTAAAATGAAGTGGCGGGTGATATTTAATTAAATTGCTTTATCGGTCTATTTTACATAATTAGCGATGAGTATGAGGCTGATGAAGCTATTGACATTTAATCGTTCGTGTAATTCGTTTTAATCGAAATGTATTTCGGAAATGATGCGAAAGTATATATACATATATGGGCGGCTATGCATGGGGGAGCAAGCGTGTGAGGAGTATATATATATATGTGTGTGTGTGTGTGTGTGTGTGTGTGTGT
>NW_014613759.1:0-323 GCF_000485595.1 Priapulus caudatus | reverse complement strand
CTGTCAAACTTAGCTGCACTCAGCTGCAGCCATGATCAGATGTTTACTAACAACTGCACTCCTCTGCTGCACTCAGCTGCAGCCATGATCAGATGTTTACTAACAACTGCACTCCTCTGCTGCACTCAGCTGCAGCCATGCATGATCAGATGTTTACTAACAACTGCACTCCTCTGCTGCACTCAGCTGCAGCCATGCATGATCAGATGTTTACTAACAAACTCAACTGCTGTTTATTTGCTACGTAACTGTAGCAGAGCATGCATGTCGTTGCTACATTCTCACACTTGTCTTTCGAACGAAACTTGTTTGTTTGAATCTAT
>NW_014613758.1:0-323 GCF_000485595.1 Priapulus caudatus | reverse complement strand
AGAATGTAAGTGCTCGCGTATTAAATGTTTTAAGTGGGCTTTCCAGGTCCGCCACCTTCGAATTCGCAGCTGCAGCCTAGTTATTCGCTAGCTGCATGCCAGGCTTTTATGACATACCGAATAAGTTGTAATTAATCAACGAGCACAGCTGTTTTGCCGCATGTAATATAATTATGAACTGCAATGTTATATAATGAATTATATGAATATGTGAATTGCCGCCATTTTCGGCTTCTCTGCTTGTGATGAGTTTAATCAAAGCTGGTTAGAACTTGCTTTACACTACGGTTATTAAGCGCTTTAGAGAAAGAGAGAAGAGTAGC
>NW_014613757.1:0-323 GCF_000485595.1 Priapulus caudatus | reverse complement strand
ATCACTGTCACTGTCATCATCGTTGTCGTCGTCACTGTCACTGTCATCATCGTTGTCGTCGTCACTGTCATCATCGTTGTCGTCGTCACTGTCACTGACATCATCGTTGTCGTCGTCACTGTCACTGTCATCACCTATTTTCGTCATCACTGACATCATCGTTTTCGTCGTCACTGTCACTGTCGTCATCACTGTCATCATCGTTGTCGTCGTCACTGTCACTGTCATCATTGTTGTCGTCGTCACTGTCACTGTCATTGTTGTCGTCATCACTGTCACTGTCACCATCATTGTCATCATCACTGACATCATCGTTGTCGTCG
>NW_014613756.1:0-323 GCF_000485595.1 Priapulus caudatus | reverse complement strand
GTGTGTGTGTGTGTGTGTGTGTGTGTGTGTGTGTGTGTGTGTGTGTGTGTGTGTGTGTGTGTCATAACACATAACTTAACCTGGTTTCACTACATACGTCATTGTTGCTCCATCGGAAACGACCCCCTTCTCTCCCCTCCCATCCCATTCCCTTCGCTCTCCTTCCCTCCCCTCCCCTCCCTCCACTCCCCTCCCCTCCCTCCCCCTCCCCTCTCCTTCCATGCCCTACCCCTCTCATCCCCTCCTCTTCCCTCCTCTTTACTCCCCGTCCCTCTTCTCCCCTTCCCTCTCCTTCCCTCCCATCTCCTCCTCTCCCCCCTCTC
>NW_014613755.1:0-323 GCF_000485595.1 Priapulus caudatus | reverse complement strand
CTGGCACGCGCCTCTGATAACTGCTGGTTATCCTTAAATACATTAGTGGTATAAGGCGAAATTGAATCAGAATCGGTATGACCGATCACTTCAATCGTTTCGATTTCAAAGTTTTTAATCTGCTCAACAAAGCTTTCAAGTCGCTGAATATCGGCTGTACTCAAACCGGCCTTAAAGGTTGGAAAATTAAAATGCAGCGTCAGCTCCATACTGCTGTTTATCTGCTGCTTGATTTGAACACCGGTCTGCAAAGGCGCCTTGCGCTGAACCCTGAAGTTAGTACGCCATAAACCCGCTTTGCGCATATCAACAAACTGGGAAAA
>NW_014613754.1:0-323 GCF_000485595.1 Priapulus caudatus | reverse complement strand
TATCTGGTCGACACTATGGCAAAGAATCTGCTCTATGCCGGGGTCTGGAAAAATGGAGTGCTGCTGGCCCTGGCCTCGGCCGAAATCGATTATCCGGGGAGCAATGCCGAGCTGACCGATTTCGCCACCGATCCGGATTGGCAGGGGCACGGCTTTGCCAATCTGCTGCTGCATCAACTGGAAACCGAAATGCAGACCAGCGGGATCAGGACCTGTTTCACCATTGCCCGCGCCACATCTTTTGGGATGAACGTCTGCTTTGCCAAAAACGGCTACCAGTTCAGCGGTACGCTGATTAAAAACACCCAGATCTCCGGTGGACT
>NW_014613753.1:0-323 GCF_000485595.1 Priapulus caudatus | reverse complement strand
TATGCTCATCACGAAGGTAGTTAATGATATCCCAATGCTGTTCCGTTAGCTCAACACCATCAGCTTGAGCAAGTGCTGTACCTACTTCTTCAGTCCAATCATTTAAATTTACCAAAAAACCTTCTTCGCTAACTTCCACATCAGTACCAGCAAGTGTCGCCATAGCTATTTAACCTCATTTAACTTTTTAATAACAAAATTCATAAAACTTTTGACGCAAAGACCTCTAACTTGCTACTCTTTTACTCGCTTAATAAAGCAATAAAACCCAATACCAAAATGCGTCAAGACATTTAAAATTATATCTAAATCCCTACAAAAAA
>NW_014613752.1:0-323 GCF_000485595.1 Priapulus caudatus | reverse complement strand
ATGTAGGGGCATGCGATGCGATGCTTGTTGTCGGGCGGATGGTCGTGCGTCGTGCGCTCCAGCTCCTACCGACACGATGTACGCGTTACGACATGATATACGCATTACGACATGATATACGCATTACGACATGATATATGTAGGGGGACATCGATATACGCAGGGGGGACATGATATATGTAGGGGCATGCGATGCGATGCTTGTTGTCGGGCGGATGGTCGTGTGTCGTGCGCTCCAGCTCCTACCAACACGATGTACGCGTTACGACATGATATACGCGTTACGACATGATATACGCGTTACGACACGATGTACGTATTAC
>NW_014613751.1:0-323 GCF_000485595.1 Priapulus caudatus | reverse complement strand
GGTATATATTGCCTTCTTACGTTACTATGCATCAGTCATTATTAGGTGATACCGCCAATGTTAATTCTGATTTAAATACAAAATATATTGATAATAATAAAGTGCCAAATAATACGAACGATGCTGTCAATGATGGCTTGCATAAATTGCTGCAGGCAGGTGTTTGTGAGTTTTGTAGTACGGCTAAATCGGCATTGGGGATTCCATGGAAATAATAATAACCGGTGGGTTTGCACAAACAATTTTAAGTTATCCTGACGTGCCAGCGATGCATTATCAACCTGATTTAGTTATGCAGGGTTTGTATGTTGCTATGAATAAAG
>NW_014613749.1:0-323 GCF_000485595.1 Priapulus caudatus | reverse complement strand
TTCTCGGAATTGAATGAAAGCGTCGACACAGATTTACCGGTTCTCTTCACTCACGGCAGTTGTTACGTCTGCTCAGGTCACGGTGCCATTAATCCCGTGACGTAATCCTTGAATGTTTTGATGTCGATTTCATTGAAGAATGTTGGATTGAGTCAGAGCAAGGGAGATGAAAAGACGCTGATGGTGAGGGGCGCAGAGGAAGGAGTAGACACGGCGAGTGAAAGAATAAAAGAGGGGCATAAGGAATGACAGTCGTTGAGAAGGGGGAGATGCGGGAGGCAGAGGGAGAGAGAGAGAATATTAGAAAGGGGAAGAGAGGGAGA
>NW_014613748.1:0-323 GCF_000485595.1 Priapulus caudatus | reverse complement strand
GAGAGAGAGAGAGAGAGAGAGAGCGCAGAGGTATATATATATATATATATATATAGTCTATATAGAAACAGCCAGCAGCAGCAGTAGCAGCAGCAGCAGCAGCAGCAGCAGCAGCAGCGTTGGGGCGGCAGTAATGTGGTTCTACATTCACAGCTCGGCCGCTAGCAGTAATTAACGCTGAATGTTACTGTAATTAGCCGTGAATAGGTGAGATTATTAGCCAGCTGTGCTATATAGTCCATAACCCATATATATATATATACATATATATATATATGTATATATATATATATATATGTATATATGTATATATATATACATAT
>NW_014613747.1:0-323 GCF_000485595.1 Priapulus caudatus | reverse complement strand
CGTGCGTGCGTGCGCGGGTGCGTGCGCGTGCATGTGTGTGTGTGCGTGCGTGGGTGGGTGTGTGCGTGCGTTTGTGTGCGTGCGTGCGTGGGTGTGTGCGTGCATTTGTGTACGTGCGTGCGTTTGTGTGCGTGCGTGCGTGTGTGTGCGCGCGCGCGCGTTCATAGCGTTACCGCGCACTAGGTTACCGCACGGTAACGGGAATTCATCGGTGAAGGGCGCTACTGGGATATACTGCCAATGGGGATTCATCCCTGTCTCCCTCATCCCTGTCTGCCTCATCCCTGTCTCCCCATCCCTGTCTCCCTCATCCCTGTCTCCCC
>NW_014613746.1:0-323 GCF_000485595.1 Priapulus caudatus | reverse complement strand
CGACCACCACCACCCCGAACACCGCGACGACGACAACCATGACCACCACGACCACGACGACCACCACCACCACGACCACGACGACGACGACCACCACCACTACGACCACCACGACAACGACCACCACGACGACCACCACTACCACGACCACCACCACGACGACCACCACCACCACGAGGGCGACCAGCGACGACGACGACCACGAGGACGACCAGCGACGACAACGATCACGAGGACGACCATTCAGCGACAACGACCACCACCCCACCAGCACCCCGACCACCGCGACGACGACAACCACGACGACCACGACGACGACGACC
>NW_014613745.1:0-323 GCF_000485595.1 Priapulus caudatus | reverse complement strand
TGTCGAGAATGGACTGAATACTTGCCGTGTTCATCAGCAAAGATTCAGATCGAGCCAGGACAATGTCCAGGGGAGATTCCATATTGTCCCGGTCAATGATGATTAATATATGCGCTCTTTGCTTGTCTATCTCAGACAGTACTTTCTTTAAGACGGGTGGCCATAAAGCAATGGTTGGTAGCGCCCTTAAAGAAAACTTTATCGTGATATCTTTATGTTTCTCATCATAAGCCATATCTGGGTCGGCAATAACGTCCCAAGCAGACATGAAATGACCCCAGTGAATAGCATCATCTTCTTCGGGCTCAATTAGGTCAAGCTTC
>NW_014613744.1:0-323 GCF_000485595.1 Priapulus caudatus | reverse complement strand
TATGTTGATATCGTTTTTGGCCCACAAACACTGCATCGTCTGCCCGAATTACTTGCTGAGCGGCAAGCAACGGGTAAGTCGCAAGTTGACATATCTTTCCCTGAAATAGAAAAATTCGATCATCTGCCATTAGCGCGCACAGAAGGTGTGACGGCCTTTGTTTCTATTATGGAAGGATGTAGCAAGTATTGTAGCTTCTGCGTTGTGCCCTATACCCGTGGCGAGGAAGTGTCGCGTCCATTTAATGATGTTTTAACAGAAATCGCTATCTTGACCGACCAAGGCATTAAAGAAGTTAATTTGCTGGGTCAAAATGTCAACGC
>NW_014613743.1:0-323 GCF_000485595.1 Priapulus caudatus | reverse complement strand
GCGAACGGCCAGAAGGTTCAGGCGCAGATCGGCGATTCGGGCTCGAACATTTTCCAGCCGTCGGGCACGGGTTCGCAGGATCAAGTCGCGGTTCGCGTCGGTATCCGCCACAAGTTCTAAGCGGCCGCATTACGCAATAACCGCATTACGCAGCAACCGCATTACGCAGCAACATCACGCAACAGCGGCAGCCGGCGGCTCATCGCGCCGGCTCTGCTCGGCGCGCGGCAGCCCACGCTGCACGGCGCGCCTTACCGGACGGGGCATCCCTTGGGATGCCCCGCTTTTTTTGGTTCGTCGCAACGGATGCGCGACGCCCCTCA
>NW_014613742.1:0-323 GCF_000485595.1 Priapulus caudatus | reverse complement strand
ATGCTGTTCTGACTGCCATCATTGTAGATCTATGTTTCATGCTGTTCTGAGTGCCATCATTGTAGATCTATGTTTCATGCTGTTCTGACTGCCATTATGGTAGATTGTGTTTCATGCTGTTCTGACTGCCATCATGGTAGATCTATGTTTCATGCTGTTCTGAGTGCCATCATTGTAGATCTATGTTTCATGCTGTTCTGACTGCCATCATGGTAAATCTGTGTTTCATGCTGTTCTGACTGCCATCATGGTAGATCTATGTTTCATGCTGTTCTGACTGCCATCATGGTAGATCTATGTTTCATGCTGTTCTGACTGCCATC
>NW_014613741.1:0-323 GCF_000485595.1 Priapulus caudatus | reverse complement strand
ATTGTTCGTGCAAATTATATCATAACCTGGGTGCCCATAGGCGGGTAAATTCAGACTGGGGTAATCTCATACCGGAGCGGAGAAGGTGATGGAGATCGAATAAAGAAGGTCATGGAGGAGGAGTAGGGGCAGGAGGAGGAGGAGGAGGAGAAGGTGATGGAGAGTAGGGGAGGAGGAGGAGGAGGGGAAGGAGGGGAGAAGGTGATGGAGGAGGAGGAGTAGGAGGCAGGAGGAGGAGGAGGGGAGTAGGTGGAGGAGCAGGAGGAGGAGGAGGGGAGACGGTGTTGGAGTAGGTGGAGGAGGAGGAGGAGGAGGGGAGACGG
>NW_014613740.1:0-323 GCF_000485595.1 Priapulus caudatus | reverse complement strand
CGTGACTCAACACAGCAGCCTGTTTAACAGTACCATCAAACGCAATATTTTATTAGCCAATCGCGATGCTAGCGACGCACAAGTAGAGGAAGTCTGCCGCGTGGCGCAGATCCATGACTTCATAGAAAGCCTACCCGAAGGCTACGATACTTGGGTTGGTGAAGCAGGGTTAAAGCTCTCTGGCGGGCAGCTCAAACGCCTTACCATTGCGCGTGCTTTACTCAAAGGTGCCCCCGTATTAATCCTTGATGAACCCGGCGAAGGCTTAGACAGTCAAACTGAAAGAGCCTTGTTAGAAGCGGTGTTTGAATACAAAAAAGGCA
>NW_014613739.1:0-323 GCF_000485595.1 Priapulus caudatus | reverse complement strand
TACGGGGAGAATAAAATAAACAACCAAAATGATTAATCGCAAATGCTATTCGATTGTAACATGCAAAACCAGAATCAACGACAGTTGAAGAGTTAAAGCCAAAACTCTACTCGCATTGTGGCGCCATGTGTTTTCTTCTGTTAAGCAATAATAAACTTTAGTTGAATTGAGGTGGGTGCACCACGGCAAGCCAAAAGATTGATCGATTCCGTTGGTTCAGTAAATTTGACGTTATCTGTGACAACTTTTTTGAAAACTGAGCCAAATATGTTTTTGTAGAACAAGAGTTTAACGATCATTTGATGAACGACCATTTCTCGGAT
>NW_014613738.1:0-323 GCF_000485595.1 Priapulus caudatus | reverse complement strand
TGACTCTGTTCTCCCCGTCAGCTCCCCCTCTCCCTCGCCGCCCCCTCTCTCCTCCTATATCCCTCGCCCATTCTCTCTTCCTCTATCCCTCGCCCCCTCTCTCTTCCTCTATCCCTCGCCCCTTCCTCCTCCTCTATCCTTCGCCCCATCTCTCCTCTTCTCTCCCTCGCCTCCTCTCTCCTCCTCTATCCCTCGCCCCCTCTCTCCTCCTCTATCCCTCGCCCCATCTCTCCTCCTCTATCCCTCGCCCCATCTCTCCTCCTCTATCCCTCGCCCACTCTCTCCTCCTCTATCCCTCGCCCCATCTCTCCTCCTCTCTCCCT
>NW_014613737.1:0-323 GCF_000485595.1 Priapulus caudatus | reverse complement strand
CAATAGCCATTGCCTGTCTCCACCTAGAAGGCGGCTGTAACAGCGAAGGTACCGGAATAGACACCAGCTTGATAAGCTAGCGCACCGGCCGCTGAGGGCTCTGTTACAACAGTCCCACCAATATTGAACACGTAGGTAGTCTGACCAAAGCCTAGTACTACGGGGAAGACTCCCGCAGTTTCAACACCAACCGCACCGCCGCTTACGTCACCGACTGTGAAGTGTGTCAGGTAGAGACTAGGGACACTAGGGTCACCACTTGAATGAACAAGTTCTGTCGCATTACCGGTACCGTCTGTGATGGTGATAAGGCTTACACCAAC
>NW_014613736.1:0-323 GCF_000485595.1 Priapulus caudatus | reverse complement strand
ACCATGCACCATGCACCATGCACTATGCACTATGCACCATGCACCATGCACTATGCAGTATGCACTATTCAGTATGCACTATGCACTGCACTATGCACCAATGCACTATGCACCATGCACCATGCACAATGCACTATGCACTATTCACTATGCACTATGCACCTATGCACCATGCACCATGCACCATGCACTATGCAATAGTGCATTGTGCATGGTAGTGCATAGTGCATAGTGCATAGTGCATAGTGCATAGTGCATGGTGCATGGTGCTTACACTGTAGTGCATAGTGCACCGTGCATGGTGCTGCACCATGCACCATGCA
>NW_014613735.1:0-323 GCF_000485595.1 Priapulus caudatus | reverse complement strand
TTGATAACCCTTCTTTTCAAGGACGCATCAAAGAAGGGTTATCAATGATGCATTAAAGAAGGGTTATCAAGGACGCATCAAAGAAGGGTTATCAAGGACGCATCAAAGAAGGGTTATCAAGGACGCATCAAAGAATTAAGGGTTATCAAGGATGCATTAAAGAAGGGTTATCAACGACGCATCAAAGAAGGGTTATCAAGGACGCATCATAACCCTTCTTTGATGCGTCCTTGATAACCCTTCTTTGATGCGTCCTTGATAACCCTTCTTTAATGCATCCTTGATAACCCTTCTTTGATGCGTCCTTGATAACCCTTCTTTAA
>NW_014613734.1:0-323 GCF_000485595.1 Priapulus caudatus | reverse complement strand
CTCATCCTAAGATGATACAGGCAGTTAAAGACGGTGAAGGTGAAGTCTGGGTATCAATGATGGACAGGCTTACGCAAGGTGCAACAAAAGGCACCAAGGTGGTAGCGCCTGTAGAGGCTGTAAATCATGGTGACATCATCAAGATCGCGAACAAAACCTTTAAGATTCACCACTATGGTCATAATCATACTCACATCGTTATCGTTGATCCCGGCAGCAGTGTACAGGTCGGTGAGATGGTACTTAGAACACTGAAAACGATTACAGATAAACCTGTTATCGCGGTTTTTAACACCCATATTCATGGTGACCACTGGCTGGGC
>NW_014613733.1:0-323 GCF_000485595.1 Priapulus caudatus | reverse complement strand
GGTCACGAACAGGTGAGCACCTTTGGAATTGGTCAAGAACTCAATCAAAGCGAATGGCGTAATCTCTATCGCCAGCTGATCGCGCGTGGGCTGATAACAGTCGATATCGAAGGTTACGGCGGCCTCCGCCTTACTCAGGAAAGCCGCCCTGTCTTGCGCGGCGAAGAGACTTTAAATCTACGCAAATTCTCCCGTAAAGCCAAAGCGAAAAGTCGAGAACGGAAAACCAATCGCTTCGACAATTCAGCTATGGATAAGCTCTGGCAGGCATTACGCACAAAACGCCAGCATCTCGCCGATGAAAAAGGCATTCCTGCCTATAT
>NW_014613732.1:0-323 GCF_000485595.1 Priapulus caudatus | reverse complement strand
CGTGTTGTATGTTGCGTGCGTGTTGTATGTTGCGTGCGTGTTGTATGTTGCGTGCGTGTTGTATGTTGCGTGCGTGTTGCGTGCGACCTATCGGCGCTGCACGCCAACCGTCAATGTCATACAGGGGTCACACACTGCTGTTGCAGTAGCCAGTCAAAGTCGCAGGTAGCCAGTCAAAGTCGCAGGTAGCCAGTCAAAGTCGTAGGTAGCCAGTCAAAGTCGCAGGTAGCCAGTCAAAGTCGCAGGTAGCCAGTCAAAGTCGCAGGTAGCCAGTCAAAGTCGCAGGTAGCCAGTCAAAGTTGCAGGTAGCCAGTCAAAGTCGC
>NW_014613731.1:0-323 GCF_000485595.1 Priapulus caudatus | reverse complement strand
TAAATCTGGCCCCTGAACCCTGCACGTGCAGCGAGAGTCACCTGCACCCGAAAATCATTCCGAAACTGATGGCGGCAAAAGCGAACTCTCACGAAGCAACCTGACAGGCGTTTAGGTTGGTCAATAAGCTGGATGCGACGCGGTGTGAGTTCTCCCCTCCTCCTCCACCAGCTTCTCCCTTCTCCCCTCCTCCTTCCACCAGCTCCCTTCTCCCCTCCTTCTCCACCAGCTTCTCCCCTCCTTCTCCACCAGCTTCTCCCCTCCTCCTTTCTCCACCAGCTTCTCCCCTCCTCCTTCTCCACCAGCTTCTGCCCCTCCTCCAC
>NW_014613730.1:0-323 GCF_000485595.1 Priapulus caudatus | reverse complement strand
CGCCTATTAGCCCTAGTATTGCACGGCATTTGTTAAAAAGTTTTCAACCAATTATTCAAACGGATGCTAGTCATTTGGCAAATGAAAAAGTGGTGCAGGTGAAACTAACGCCAAGAGAAATTGAAATTTTACAAAAGATATCAAAAGGATTTACGTGCAAAGAAATCTCCGAAATAGAGAGTCTTTCCTATCATACTATTGCTACGCATGTGAGAAATATATATAAAAAATTATCGGTTAATTCTCGCGCAGAAGCTCTCTTTGAAGCCTATAATATGGGTTTATTATAATGGACAATAAAGTAGAGCAATGTATTCAGGTGC
>NW_014613729.1:0-323 GCF_000485595.1 Priapulus caudatus | reverse complement strand
CACGTATATATATATATATATATAGTTGATTGCTTTATTATATAATATGGGTATTTATCTATTGGCTCCGAAGTGAGCATGAGCCCAACCTTGCTCCCAAGTAATATTGACATGCAACGCGTAAATCAGCTAAAATATATTAATACATTCGATGCTCTTGCAAGCTTGTTGGCACCGATGCCACCGCTTCGCTATAATTATTACTTATTACTTACACACGCATATTCGGTATACGTACCGATAATACAGTAGTAGGCTTACACTATATACGCACAATAAAAATGATTATTATATACGTGCATTTATTTTATTCCGTGATATTT
>NW_014613728.1:0-323 GCF_000485595.1 Priapulus caudatus | reverse complement strand
GCTACCATCCTCATCAATATCCTCATTACGAATCGCACCTAATTCAAATAATTTTGCTCTTACTCGAGCGTTAGCTGGAGGCAATATAAGTTCGCCTTCAACCATTTTTTCCCTAAACATATCTATAAGGGTTTGTTTAAGCAAATCCACCCCCGCATCAGACTCAACCGATAACCAAACACGTTTTACGCTACCATCATCCGCGAAATCAACACGCGGCTCTACACCCGTCAAATCAATTTTATTCATCACTTGAATAGTAGGAATCGTATTAGCATCGATTTGTTCAAGTACATTCTCAACCTCAGCAATATTGGCTTCGC
>NW_014613727.1:0-323 GCF_000485595.1 Priapulus caudatus | reverse complement strand
CGTGTGTGTGTGTGTGTGTGCGCGCGCGTATGTTTATGCGTGTAGGTGTGTGGTTGCGTGTACGTGCGTGCGTGCGTGCGTCTGTGTGTGCCTATATGTGCTTGTGCGTGCGTGCGCTCGTCTGTTTTTCTGCGTCGTTGGGCAGTCAGATGGATCATTAAGGTGATTCGGCGGCAAATTGAACGGAATGCAATCATCCGTGATTAATGAATGATGGACTACGCGCAAATTCAGAGCTGTCAGCTCTTACACAAAAAATAATTTCCTATGCGAGCAGAGAGCAGAGAGGAGAAGGAGAGCACGAGAGTGAGAACGATAGAGAG
>NW_014613726.1:0-323 GCF_000485595.1 Priapulus caudatus | reverse complement strand
TATATATATATGTCTTGTCCGTGAAGGATTAACCTACACCTGGGGCGACGGAATCGGGGTAAAACAATATCCAGTGTTCGCGTGAGAGAGTCAGAGACCAACCACTGTGACGTCACTGCACGTTTGCTGCTCGTTTGTCGACGAGCACGTGGCCTGAGGCGGACAGGTTCCTATAATCACGATATATGTGAGTGTGTGTGTTCAACCGCTGTTCTCTCACACACACACACACACACACACACACACACACACACACACACACACACACACACACACACACACACACACACACACACACACACACACACACAACTACACACACA
>NW_014613725.1:0-323 GCF_000485595.1 Priapulus caudatus | reverse complement strand
AAGTTACCCACAGACCACAGCTTCATAGATATAGACATCACCGTACAGGGTTAGGCAGGATTGTAGGTAGCTAGGAAAGGAGCAAGGTGGAAGTTACCCACAGACCACAGCTTCATAGATATAGACACCACCGCACAGGGTTAGGCAGGGTTGTAGGTTGCTAGGGAAGGAGCAAGGTGGAAGTTACCCACAGACCACAGCTTCATAGATATAGACACCACCGTACAGGGTTAGACAGGGTTGTAGGTAGCTAGGGAGGTAGCAAGGAGGAAGTTACCCACAGACCACAGCTTCATAGATATAGACACCACCGTACAGGGTTA
>NW_014613724.1:0-323 GCF_000485595.1 Priapulus caudatus | reverse complement strand
CAATCCCATAAACGCCGAGGAAAAACAGTAGATTACAAATCATCAGAATCAACAGCTTTGCAATTACCGCGAACTGTTTGTGTTGTTTGCTTTGAATAATTAGGCGGCTTAAAACGACCAATAAAATGCCGTTAAATAATAAATCGAAAATGGCCGATGCTAGTAGGAAGGGCTCTCCCAAGCTGAACAGCAAGCGTGCCGTTGCCCATAGACCAATAATAAATGCTAGTTTTATGCCCTTGGGTGTTGCTAGGCCAGTCCAGTTACTCACCGCTGTGAGTAAAAAACCTGCTATCACCGCCATGGCATAACCGTAGATCATC
>NW_014613723.1:0-323 GCF_000485595.1 Priapulus caudatus | reverse complement strand
AGTCGGGCGAGATGCTTGTCGTCAGAGCGGATGATGAACCATGGATTTTCCTGTGTATGGGTCTTCTTCAGCAACTGGTACTTGGCCTTGGTAAATTGGTTCCACATATCCTGAGCCTGTAGATCAACCTCGGACAGTTTCCACTGACGCAGGGGATCATTTTTCCTGCGCTCAAAGCGCCTCGCCTGCTCTTTTTTGGTCACCGAGAAATAGAGTTTTATTAATTTCGTTTTGCCGTCACTGATAAAGCTTTTTTCGTAATCATTGACGCGGTTCATAAACTGACGATATTGCGCTTTACTACAAAAGCCCATTACCTGCTC
>NW_014613722.1:0-323 GCF_000485595.1 Priapulus caudatus | reverse complement strand
ACACACATGTACACACACATACACATGTACACACTTTGTACACACATGTATGTACACACACATACACATGTACGCCAAGCGATGTACGTATGTACACACACATACACATGTACACAGTGTACACACATGTACACACACATACACATGTACACACTATCCACACATGTACGCGCACACACATACACATGTACACACACACCCACACATGTACGCACACACATACACATGTACACACACACCCACACATGTACACACACATACACATGCACACACTATACACACATGTATGTACACACACATACACATGTACACACTATACACAC
>NW_014613721.1:0-323 GCF_000485595.1 Priapulus caudatus | reverse complement strand
GAAAACACGTTTTTACCTGATGTTTAGACACCGCCGCAGCTCGCGGTCACGTGTGCAGGTAGAGAGGAAATAAGTGATCATTTTTTTTCATGATTAAGGAAAACTTGCGCGTGCGTGCTACCTTGAGTGTGCGTGTGTCTGTGCCCGCATGTACTATTTTCGTGCGTTCGTACGAAAATTTGCGCGCGCGCGCGTGTGTGGGTGTGTGTATGTGTGTGTGTTCGTGTGTGTGGGGGGGGGGTTCGTGTGCGTGTGCGTGTGCGTATGCGTGTGCGTGTGCGTATGAGTGTGTGTGTGCGCGCGTGTGTTTGCGTGTGCGTGTG
>NW_014613720.1:0-323 GCF_000485595.1 Priapulus caudatus | reverse complement strand
GCCGCGCTTTATATATTGATATATAATTTTATATATATTTAAAATTGTCGTTTATATATATATTTAAAACATTTATTATATATTTAATATAATAAATGCACTTCATCATTGACCTTGTTGGTAACAACAGGGGTTTGCTAAAGCTAGCTATCTAGGGCCTACTCGTGTAGGCTCCTGTTGAGGCTACAGGGGTAGACGGGTGGATGATTGCTTCTGGGGAGAACAGTTGTAGAAGCAGGGAATAGAAAGTAGCCACGGGGAAATAATAGGTGCAGAGCGGAATAAAATAATAATAATAATAATAATAATAACAATAATAATAA
>NW_014613719.1:0-323 GCF_000485595.1 Priapulus caudatus | reverse complement strand
TATATATATATATATATATATATATATATATATATATATATATATTCGGTATATATATATATATATCAGAGGTGCATACGTAATCAGTAGGGCACAGCGGGAAATAGTTAGTCGTACACGCATTGCTGTTGCTAAGGCTGCTGACGTTTGTTAACGCCCCCTGCTGGTCATAATCGGCGTCATAATGGCGGATGCAGCTGCCGGAAGCTGATGGCAGCGTCGCTGGTGAGGGAATTATTGGAGCGTAACGTGACGAGCTGGGGTTATATACATCTCTCTCTCTCTTGATCTCTCTCTCGCTCTCGCTTGATCTCTCTCTCTCT
>NW_014613718.1:0-323 GCF_000485595.1 Priapulus caudatus | reverse complement strand
CCCCCTCCCTCCTACTCTTTCGCTCCCCCTGCCTCCGCCTCTCTCCCCCCTCCCACCCCTTCTTTCGCTCCCCTGCCTCCGCCTCTCTCCCCGCCTGCCTAGCTCGCTGCTATCCCGCCTCGCTATGTTTCCCTTTCTGTCAATCTCTTTCTTTCTTCCCCTCTCTGCCTCCCTTTCTGTCTGTCTCCCTCTTCCTCTCTCTCGCCTTCCTCCTTCTCTCTCTCTCTCTCTTTTTCTCTATCCCTCTCCCTCTCCAAGTCTCCCCTCTCCCCCTTCTCTATATATTTCTCTCTCTTTCTCGCTACCCCTCTCCCTCTCCCTCC
>NW_014613717.1:0-323 GCF_000485595.1 Priapulus caudatus | reverse complement strand
CTACGTACTACGTACTATGTGCTATGTACTACGTACTACGTACTATGTACTATGTACTACGTACCATGTACTATGTTCTACGTACTACGTACTACGTACTACGTACTACGCACTATGAATTATGTACTATGTACCCTGTACTATGTACTATGTACTCTGTACTATGTACTATGTACTATGTACTACGTACTATGTACTATGTACTATGCACTATGTACTATGTACTATGCACTATGTACTATGTACTATGTACTATGTGCTATGTACTATGCACTACGTACTACGTACTACGTACTATGTACTATGTACTAGTACTATGTACT
>NW_014613716.1:0-323 GCF_000485595.1 Priapulus caudatus | reverse complement strand
GCAAATCAAACAACAATAAGCATTTTTATCCGGAGAAAGACCATGGAACTTCTACCAATCATCATTCTCGTGCTCGCTATTATTATCGTCATGATGGGAGCCAAAAAAGTATCGCAGGGTACCGAATACACCGTCGAACGCTTAGGTAAATACACCAAAACCTTGAAGCCAGGCTTTCACGTCATCATACCGTTTCTTGATTCGATCGGCGCAAAAATAAACATGAAAGAACAAGTCTTAGACGTGCCTTCACAAGAAGTCATCACCAAAGACAATGCCATGGTCACTGCCGATGGCGTGGTCTTTTTCAAGTCATGGACGCC
>NW_014613715.1:0-323 GCF_000485595.1 Priapulus caudatus | reverse complement strand
GTCTTCGAGACAAAGGATATAAGTGGGTGGTCGATGCTGATATCCATCGCTACTTTGATCAGGTAAATCATGATCTGTTGATGCAGGCAGTAGAAACGCTGGTGACAGACAAAGGCATTCTACGCCTCATCAGGCAATGGCTCAAAGCCACCGTTGTCGATAGAAACGAACGCTACCCATTGACAAAAGGTATTCCTCAAGGCTCGCCGTTATCCCCGTTAATGGCGAATCTGTTTTTGGATCATCTGGATGACGGCCAAGGCGGATGTACGGTATGTACCAGAAATGTTTGTTGATGCGTGTATGCTAGTGTCCTTTGTATA
>NW_014613714.1:0-323 GCF_000485595.1 Priapulus caudatus | reverse complement strand
TAGTGCATAGTGCATAGTGCATAGTGCATAGTGCATAGTGCATAGTGCATAGTGCAGTGCATAGTGCATAGTGCATGGTGCATGGTGCATGGTGCATAGTGCATAGTGCATAGTGCATAGTGCATAGTGAATAGTGCATACTGCATAGTGTATGGTGCATTGTGCATGGTGCATGGTGCATAGTGCATGGTGCATGGTGCACGGTGCATGGTGCATGGTGAATGGTGCATAGTGCATGGTGCATGGTTATGCACTATGCACTACAGTGAATGCATCATGCACCATGCACTATGCACTATGCACTATGCGTGCATAGCGCATAG
>NW_014613713.1:0-323 GCF_000485595.1 Priapulus caudatus | reverse complement strand
ACACACACACACACATCCTAGCACATGTCGATGTCCTGACAGCAGCACACGTACACCCCGGCACAAGAATGGCGTGACTCGACACATCCTGGCAGATAGACGACGTGAGTGATAGAGACACACTACGTGGTAATTGCATATAGCATAGAGGAACGGAGCAAATAGAGATGCTATATATATATATATATATATATATATATGCGTTTGCGTTTGTACGTGCGTATATGTACGTGTTTGCGCGCGCGCATGTGTGTGTGTGTGGTGTGTGCGTGTGTGTGTGTGTGTGTGTGTGTGTGTGTGTGTGTGTGTGTGTGTGTGTGTGT
>NW_014613712.1:0-323 GCF_000485595.1 Priapulus caudatus | reverse complement strand
ATCGTTCACCTAGGCCTACTGCCTGGCTACTAGCTGTACGTCGGACTGACCGCTATATACGTTTTGACTATGGATTAGTTTATCTATACTTGATAAACTTGTGTGATGAAAGGAATTCTACGGTGAGCTTTCTCTTACAATTTGCTATTCTAAAGTAGCTCGATCTAGTACTGATACTATATATATATGTATAGCCTTACTACGCGAAGGGATTTTAAAGTACTTGAGCGAATTCTAAAGTAAAGGTGACATTATATAACGTGTGTTCCCAACATTGACACCCCTACAATAGCGTAACGAATGGGCTAGACACATAAATAAAC
>NW_014613711.1:0-323 GCF_000485595.1 Priapulus caudatus | reverse complement strand
ACGGCGCGCTGCAGCAACGATTGATAGCGCAGCCAGCAATAATCCCTCTTCAGGCCCGCAACACTGTAAAGCTTGCGGCTTCCTTAACATCGATTCCTGCAACAATATTTTTCTCTTGCGGCGCAACATGCCGCACCCTATCTTTGCGATACTGCTTGACATGCAAGGGTTTTCCATTACTTGCAATCTTGTAATCCGGCCCGCTTTCGGTAGCGGGCTTTTTTCACCGCCACGCGCGCTTAAAGCAAAACGTAAGGAAGCAAACAGATGAACATCTCGGTCGACACCCTGTTCGCAGAAGACGAACAAGCAGAGGGCGCCGT
>NW_014613710.1:0-323 GCF_000485595.1 Priapulus caudatus | reverse complement strand
ACCTGCAATGAGCATTGTCACTTTGGTGACGCCCTCGCTGTCATGACGCAGGATTTCGAGTGCGGAGACGCGGCCCAGTGGCAGCCGCAAATGTGTGCAACGTGTGTAGTTATCTGGCAGGGGTTTCGGTTGTGGACGGCAGTTTAACGAGACACGTAACAATTCTCCTAGCCGCCGCCATCTTGTCTGCCATTTCAGCGATCATATGCAGCCCCCTGCCGGCGGTCGTTAACGGCGTCTTCAATAGCACGGCCACGTCTCATGGCGCCGTCGTTCACATCACCTGCAATGAGCATTGTCACTTTGGCGACGCCCTCGCTGTC
>NW_014613709.1:0-323 GCF_000485595.1 Priapulus caudatus | reverse complement strand
TGTTGATAAAAGCGGTATTGCCGCCGGTGCCTCGGGCATCGCCTGCGGTGTGGTACGCAACAATTACTTTCAGCCAGCGATGCGTGAGCTCATGGCGCATTCGGTTGGCGTTTGGGAAACTGACCCGGAAGGTTATAGCTATCATCCGGTTGGTTATATGCAAATTAGTCCTGAGAGCACGCATGCCGACGTCGCCACGATTGCGCAGCAGCAAAAAGATATCGGCTACGAATCGATTTTTATCGAAGGCGAAAAAGAAAGCTCCGATTATATGAAGGGCCTTTTCCACGACTGGCAGGCCAAAGGCATTACGTCGGTACTGC
>NW_014613708.1:0-323 GCF_000485595.1 Priapulus caudatus | reverse complement strand
ACTGAACGAGCAATTTCATTAAGTTTTGAGTACGATATATCTCCAGCTTTCAAATGCCCCGCTAGCAAACTACGAAGCGCAACATGAGTACAAACTTTATTTAAAGTGTTTTGCTGACAATAAAGCACCCCGTCAACCAGAAACTCAGACCCACAAACTTTTATATTTTTTGATGGCGCTCTATGTATGCAGTTATGTTTATGAGGATACTTGGTAAAAACCGCCTCAAAAATATGCCAGGCATCATAACCCCGAGAAAGCGAATAATCTTTTTTTATAATGGCATATCCAATTAAGTCAGAGCTACCTTTTGATTTAAGAGC
>NW_014613707.1:0-324 GCF_000485595.1 Priapulus caudatus | reverse complement strand
ACGATTTGCCACTTCGCGGGCAAAGTTCATCTCGTGCGTTACAACCAGCATGGTCTTGCCCTGCTTGGCGAGGTCTTGCATTACGTTAAGTACCTCTTCAACTAACTCGGGGTCTAGTGCAGATGTTGGCTCATCAAATAACAACACGTCGGGCTCCATTGCTAATGCGCGAGCGATGGATATGCGTTGTTGTTGTCCTCCTGAAAGTTGTGCTGGATAATAATTCAATTTGTCACTCATGCCGACTTGTTCTAAATAGGCTTTAGCACGCTCAATGGCCTCCTTTTTATCGAGTTTCAAAACAGCGGTTAATGCAATGGTGAT
>NW_014613706.1:0-324 GCF_000485595.1 Priapulus caudatus | reverse complement strand
ATTACTTTACCAGACTTACCACATCAGATATACCAGATGTTCCTACATTAGATATAAATATTAACTTCATTTTTTAATATTACTTCACCAGACTTATCACATCAGATATACCAGATATGTTCTTACATTAGATATAAATATGTACTTCATTTTTAAATATTACTTCACCAGACTTACCACATCAGATTTACCAGATGTTCCTACATTAGATATAAATATGTACTTCATTTTATAATATTACTTCACCAGACTTACCACATCAGATATACCAGATGTTCTTACATTAGATATAAATATATACTTCATTTTATAATATTACTTCAC
>NW_014613705.1:0-324 GCF_000485595.1 Priapulus caudatus | reverse complement strand
CACACACACACACACTACACACACACACACACACACACACACACACACACACACACACACACACACTACACACACACACACACACACACACACACACACACACACACACACACACACACAGCAGCAGCAGCAGCATACCACCACAGTAGATGCTACCACTGTCCACGCGTCTACTCTCCCTCCATTATCCCTCCCTCCCTCCCACCCCTCCCACTCCCACCCCCTCCTCCCATGTATCACATTCTCTCCCGTCGTCCAGCGGTTGACATCGTCACGCGTCGTGCGTGCGCGCATGCGCAGCAGACGATCTGATGACGACTTACT
>NW_014613704.1:0-324 GCF_000485595.1 Priapulus caudatus | reverse complement strand
CTACTACTACTACTGCTGCTGCTGCTGCTGCTGCTGCTACACTGTCTTGTTCCTGGAAGCTGGTGCGAGCGTTGATGATGCGCTGTTTCCTGGAACGTAGCGACGTCCGCGCGGCGGCGGCGTGCTCATCCACAGTCTAGCGAACTTCGTAATTAAATTCATTCTCGTGAAATTTCGAGTCTAAATTTGAAATTCCGAATGTAGCCCTCTCTCTCTCTCTCTCTCTCTCTCTCTCTCTCTCTCTCTCTCTCTCTCTCTCTCTCTCTCTCTCTCTCTCTCTCTCTCTCTCTCTCTCTCTCTCTCTCTCTCTCTCTCTCTCTCTCT
>NW_014613703.1:0-324 GCF_000485595.1 Priapulus caudatus | reverse complement strand
TTCTTTCTTCCTTACTCTCTCTCTCTCTTTGCGCTCTCTCTCTTCTTCCCAGCCTCTTTTACTCTCTGCCTATCCCCTTCTCCATATATATATATATATATATGGGGCAGGGTGTCATTGGAGTGACGTCACCCGCGTCTGTTGACCACTTGTGTATTAGGCTCGCTTTTCCTCGCAAACGCCTCTACACCCGCCGAGTAGTATCGACTCGTCAATTGCGCGAGTTTAAGATTTATTTTGATTTAACTGCCGACGTGATTATTTTTATCTTTACGCCTACCCTGTACCAACCCTGTCACTCATACTACGTTCCTGGTCTTCACC
>NW_014613702.1:0-324 GCF_000485595.1 Priapulus caudatus | reverse complement strand
AATGCTCTGCTCTACTATCTACTATCTTCTTTGACGACTCTACGTTCTACCATCTACTTCGACGACTCTACGATCTACTATCTTCTTCGACGACTCTACGATCTACTATCTTCTTCGACGACTCTACGATCTACTATCTTCTTCGACGACTCTACGATCTACCATCTACTTCGACGACTGTACAATCTACTATCTTCTTTGACAACTCTACGATCTACTATCTTCTTCGAAGACTCTACATTCTACCATCTTCTTCGACGACTCTACGATCTACTATCTTCTTTGACGACTCTACGATCTACATCTTCTTCGACGCCTCTATGA
>NW_014613701.1:0-324 GCF_000485595.1 Priapulus caudatus | reverse complement strand
GAACAGGCCCCCTTCCCGGTAAGAAAGATTACAGTTGATGACTACCTCGATGATTTTTTCTTCGATCAGGAATACGTCTCCCTCATCGGCGCTTCACGCAAAGGCAAAGGTCAGGTTGTCGATATGGATCTCGGGCGCGTCACTGTGCCTGATTTAGAACTACCCGGCATGCCACATCTAGGGTCAGGCATCACATGGCAGTATAAAGGCCGCACAGTGCTCGCTACACCCAATCTAAAAAAAGGCAATGTCAGTGTTATCGATATGGAAACATGGAAGACCATCAAAAACATCAAGACACTCGGCCCCGGCTTCTTCATGCGT
>NW_014613700.1:0-324 GCF_000485595.1 Priapulus caudatus | reverse complement strand
CCCAACACCAATTTCCCAGGACAGCTTGTCTATTAACAGATAACCGATACAATTCCATACAATGCTACACGGAGGTAAGCAATGGCCAGGATGGCTAGAGTAGTAATTCCAAATTATCCGCATCATGTAACTCAACAAGGAAAATTACATGACCAATAAAACTACAATTTTAATCACAGGCGCTTCCGGCTGCATAGGTCGAGCTGCGGCGATTGAATGCGCCCACACCGATTGCCAAGCAATAGGAAGTGGAATCAATAGTCTCGAAGCAAGCTTTGCACATCGATCAGAATCGATAGGATCAGTATCGATTGAAATATCGAA
>NW_014613698.1:0-324 GCF_000485595.1 Priapulus caudatus | reverse complement strand
GCAAAAGGTAAAGATACTGAAGCGACTAAAGTTAAACCATCTGATGATTACCAACTTTATGAAGCTTTGTTGCTTTTGAAAGGTTTAAATATATTAAGTAAATCTTAATTTTTAACGCCATTTAACACGATAGTTAAATGGCGTTAACAGCTAAGCATATGGTCACATTCAAAACACTAAAATAATTCTTTTTATTCTTAGTATTTCATCTTCCTGCAACTTGCATGCAGAAAAATTTGCCAGCATTATTATTGATGATCTCGGCAATAACTTTCAAAATGACCGCGCAGTTATCGACCTGCCTTATAACTTAACTTTTGCTAT
>NW_014613697.1:0-324 GCF_000485595.1 Priapulus caudatus | reverse complement strand
GTTAGTTTTCTTAAACGCTATGGGGTGTTTGATCCAGTCTTTACTTTTGGATGTGAGGATATTGAGCTTGGATATCGTCTATCATTACACAATTTGAAGGTGGTGTATCATAAGTCGGCAAAAAGTCGCATGTTGCGCACTATTACTATTGATGATTTTTTTAAACGGCTCATGCGCCAGGGTATGTCTCAAAGTATTTTTGCAAAGTTACATCATGCAGATGAAATACAACGGTTGTGTGAGACTGTCGGTGCAGAGGAAATATGGAGTGATATAAACCAAGTGTTTGATAATTTGTTGACGTCTGCGCGGAATCTAGATTCG
>NW_014613696.1:0-324 GCF_000485595.1 Priapulus caudatus | reverse complement strand
GTTTTCAATTTAAGCATTTGCAGTTGACCAACCAGCTCCCCATTAACGTTAAGGGCTGGCATCATTGCCATCTTCTGGGAATGACGCGATGCCGACACTGCCGCCGATATGTAATTCTTTCCCATTTAAAGAATAAGGTTTTATGAGTGCATCTAATATTTTTTGAGCGACGGTGCCTGCATCGAGATTATTTGCAATGGTGTGTAATACCACAATAAACTCATCCCCGCCTTGGCGAGAAACGGTGTCTTGTTTACGCACACAGGTTTTCAATCGTTTTGACACTTCTTTTAATAGTAGATCGCCGATATCATGACCCAGCGT
>NW_014613695.1:0-324 GCF_000485595.1 Priapulus caudatus | reverse complement strand
TGTGTGTGTGCACACGTGTAAGAGAGTAAGTGTGAATGCGTGCGTGTGTATGTGTGTATGTGTGTGCGTGCGCGTGTCTGTGTGTGTGCATGCGCACGAGTGTGCATATGGGTGTGTGTGTATGTGTGCGTACATGGGTGTGTGTGCGTGCATATGGGTGTGTGTGTGCATATGGGTGTGTGTGCGTGCATATGGGTGTGTGCGTGCATATGGGTGTGTGTGCGTGCGTTTTTGTACTACTTACAGCTCCTGCACGTTGATGAGACCAGCGAACGCGTCGTCTGATATCGAAGCGATCTCGTTTAATTGAAGTTCCCTGCGAAA
>NW_014613694.1:0-324 GCF_000485595.1 Priapulus caudatus | reverse complement strand
CTTTCAGAAGAGAAGGCGATGGCATCTTCACCCGAATCGGCCAGCACATGAAATTCATTCGATGCACTGCCACCAATCGACCCCGAATCAGCATCCACGGGACGATAATCTAAGCCGAGGCGCTCAAAAACACGACAGTAAGTGGCGTACATGATGTCATAGGTTTCTTGCAGAGATTCTTGTGATATATGAAAAGAGTAAGCGTCTTTCATCAGGAATTCGCGCGCGCGCATGACACCGAAGCGTGGGCGTACTTCGTCACGAAATTTTGTTTGAATTTGATAATAATTAACGGGAAGTTCTTTGTAGCTTTTTAGTTCTTTG
>NW_014613693.1:0-324 GCF_000485595.1 Priapulus caudatus | reverse complement strand
TATCGTCAGCGTCACCGTCCCTGCAGTCGAAACCACCGCGCCGTTATGATAGGCGGTATAATCGTGCATACCCGCCTGGTCGGCATAGCCGCCGCCGTTGCTGAGCACGGCGTAGGAAGTGCCTTTGTACCAGGTGAAATCCTGATGACCGTAATTCCAAGTGGTCTGCTGGGCGGTGATGTCCTGGATATCCACGGTCACCGTAACGTCATAATCCACCGCATGATCGAGCTGCGCCTTGTAGGCATTTGTCGCCAAGTCATTCTCGTCTATTAGACCATCGCCCACTACGCTGACGGCATTTTTACAGCCCGCGACGATGCC
>NW_014613692.1:0-324 GCF_000485595.1 Priapulus caudatus | reverse complement strand
TATCTACATTGTAGTCATTCAATAACCAACGAATAACTAGTACTACGCCCACCACCGGAGTCTTTTTGTAACACGCCTTGTTCGATCAGGTTAAGGATATCGCGATGCGCTGTGTCTTGTGAACATTTCGAGATTTTTGCCCATTTTGATGTTGTTAGTTTTCCTTCAAAATCATCCAGTAGTTTATTCAGTATTTTTATCTGTCGTTGGTTGAAAGGTTCTTTGGCGAAGCTTTCCCAGAAGCGAGCTTTGCTTAGGGTTGAGGCTAATGTTTCATGTGCGCCTTCGATGGCGCGTAGTAGACAGGTCAGAAACCAGTCTTGC
>NW_014613690.1:0-324 GCF_000485595.1 Priapulus caudatus | reverse complement strand
TCTCTCTCTCTCTCTCTCTCTCTCTGTTTCTGCCTGCCCCCACCACCACCACCATCGCTCGCGCTCTTTTCTATTTGCCCAGCACAATCGTTCACTTACTCTTAGTCAAACACTTTAGCTACGTAACAGCACTTATATGCGCGCACGCTTCGCCATAAAGGTCGCCATTTTATGTAACGAATGTTCTCACTTTAACTTTCCCCCTCTTCCCCTCCCCTTTCTCCTCTCTTCCATCCTCCTCCCCTCTCTTACTCCCCTCCTCTCTTCTCCCATCCTTCTCCCCTCCTCCCCTCCCCCTCCTCCTACCCCTCCTGCCCTCCCCTC
>NW_014613689.1:0-324 GCF_000485595.1 Priapulus caudatus | reverse complement strand
CGACAGTACTTGCTACGGCACTTTCGGAGATGTCATCTTAAATTCTTGTGCAGATAACTAATATTATATGCCTGACAATAAAAATGCAGATAGCAGCTCTACCGCAGATATCAGGCAATTAAAGCGTGCACAAAGGCGCTCTCTGCAACACACTATTCAGCAGCAGCACAGCCAAGCATTACGCCAAATTACAATTAAAGAGAAAACCTATCGTAATGCACGCAATATTGGCGGTTATCTTGCCAACGATGGCGAGATAGATCCTTACCTATTAATTGAACACGCCTGGTTTTTAAATAAGAAGGTCTATCTTCCAATTTTGTC
>NW_014613688.1:0-324 GCF_000485595.1 Priapulus caudatus | reverse complement strand
CATGATGTGCATGATTGTAGTGCATGATGTGCATGATGTGCATGATTGATTTGCATGATGTGCATAATGTGCATGATTGTAGTGCATGATGTGCATGATTGATGTGCATGATGTGCCATGATTGATTTGCATAATGTGCATGATCATCATGCACATCATGCAAATCAATCATGCACATCATGCACATCAATCATGCACATCATGCACTACAATCATGCACAGTGCAAGATGTGCTTGATTAATGTGCATGATGTGCATGATTGATTTGCATGATGTGCATGATTGTAGTGCATGATGTGAAATGTGCATGATTGATTTGCATGA
>NW_014613687.1:0-324 GCF_000485595.1 Priapulus caudatus | reverse complement strand
GGTGAATTAATCGAGCTACCAGTCAGTGGCAGAGACATCATGTTAGCCATCGACTTTCTAACAGCATGAGCCAACGCTTTAATTACGGCTCACGTTCGGTCACCAAGCTACAGGCAACCAAAGCCGTGGCCAGTGAATTCATTAACAAACGAATCGGCGACCGTATCGGTTTGATACTGTTCGGTGCACAAGCCTATGTGCAGGCACCATTAACCTTCGACCGCTCGACAGTGATTACACTGTTATCCGAAGCCGTACCCGGCTTGGCCGGAAGATCAACCGCCATCGGTGATGCCATAGGGCTTGCTGTCAAACGCTTGCAGC
>NW_014613686.1:0-324 GCF_000485595.1 Priapulus caudatus | reverse complement strand
TATATATATATATATATATATATATATATATATATATGCTATAACCAATGACGGCCGAGCTGACCTATAAAATGGCGTTTATTAAACAAAAGGCGCGGCGGCCGTGATGTCACGCGACATACCGCCATATAGATACCATAGATATCGTAGCCTCGCATACCGTAATTTATATGCTATATTTATTTACCACCGCTGTCAGTCAGTGTGTGAGACAGTAGGCAAGAGTGAACACGCCACGGAATAAGAGAAAGAGAGAGATAGAGAGATAGAGCGAGAGACAAAGACAGAGAGAGGGAGAGAGAGAGACAGACAGACAGAGATAGG
>NW_014613685.1:0-324 GCF_000485595.1 Priapulus caudatus | reverse complement strand
TGACCCGCCCACTTCCTAACCCTAACCCTTCTCCATGACCCGCCCATTCCTAACCCTAACCCTAACCCTTCTCCATGACCCGCCCATTCCTAACACGTCTGCGTGCATGCATGACGTCATCACTCCAGATCTCATGTACGGTTTATCTGTCTGTCTGCCTGCCTACCTGCCTCTCTGTGTATCTGTGTATCTGTGTATCTGTCTATCTGTCTGTCTCTCTCTCTCTCTCTCTCGCTCTTTCTCGTTCTCTCTCCCTCTCACCTCTTCCTCCTCCTCCTCCTCCTCCCCTCTTCCTCCTCCTCCTTCTCCCCATCCTCCTCCTTC
>NW_014613684.1:0-324 GCF_000485595.1 Priapulus caudatus | reverse complement strand
CTCCTGTGTTCTTAAGGTGAGTTCATCTTATGGGGCAGTGCTTTTGACAGGAGACATAGAAAAGCGTGTGGAAAGAGCTCTAGTCGAGAAATACGCTGAAAGACTGCCAGCAGATATTTTAGTTGTACCGCATCATGGTAGTAACACTTCATCTAGTCGTGATTTTTTACAAAGTGTAAATCCTGAATATTCTATTATTTCAGTAGGTTATAAAAATCGCTATAAACTACCTAGTAGTAAGGTAACGGCACGTTATGCAGCCTTAGGTTTAACCTTATTACGAACAGATAAAAGCGGTGCAATCACATTAAAAATCAGTGATTC
>NW_014613683.1:0-324 GCF_000485595.1 Priapulus caudatus | reverse complement strand
CATACCGAGTAGTAAAACCATTACCATGCGCAATATCAATGACCTGTCCGTAGCCATACTTTTTACCGGCATAAGTCACCACTCCCTTTGCTACAGCGATGACCTGACCACCCATTTTCCCGGCAAAATCAATGCCTTTATGCATCTCTTTGCGTCCTGACAAGGGGTGAGTACGCATACCATAATACGAAGATAACCAGCCTTTTTTGATAGGTCTTCCACTAGGTTGAACCTCTTTTTCAAATTCTCATTCATGACCAGACTCTCTAATACCTGCAACTGGTTTTGACGATTTCGAAGTTCAAGGCCTAATTGACTGATAGC
>NW_014613682.1:0-324 GCF_000485595.1 Priapulus caudatus | reverse complement strand
ACACACACACACACACACACACGCACGCACACACACACACACACACACACACACACACACACACACACACACACACACACACACACACACACACACTACAGCACCATCAGCAAAAATCCGGAGACTTAAGGAAAGAAACGAACCGCATAATTTTTTTACGAGAGCCGAGAAAATCGAATTAAAAAAACTCGCATCTGTAGCTGCTAGCAGCTAGCTAGTATACCAGCTGCACACGCAGTGTGTATGAGAGAGAGGGGGAGAAAGGGAGAGAGCGAGAAAGGGAGAAAGGGAGAGAGCGAGAGAGGGAGAAAGGGAGAGAGAGGG
>NW_014613681.1:0-324 GCF_000485595.1 Priapulus caudatus | reverse complement strand
AGGATAGAGAGAGGGACAGAGACAGCGCACGAAAGAGAAGGATGGAGAGAGCAAGAGAAAAAAGAGGTTGAAGCGAGTGAGAGAGACATAGCGAGAAAGGGAGGACGCAAGAGAGAGGAGAGTTCGTGGGCGCACGTACGTCTATAAAGCAGTGTGCATGCAGGCATGCGATGGCGATGCAGATGGCGCTCAAATCATAGCCGATAAGAAACATTATTCATGAAATATCTACTCGATTATATTATATACACGCAGGATCATTGTGTAGGCTCTCTCTCTCTCTCTCTCTCTCTCTCTCTCTCTCTCTCTCTCTCTCTCTCTCTC
>NW_014613680.1:0-324 GCF_000485595.1 Priapulus caudatus | reverse complement strand
CAGTCAATTAACAACAAACAGACATCAACGATACATTTTTCACTTGCCATACACATGAAAATTGCCGTAAAATCACGCGCTTCGAGTTTTATACTCCCTTGTAATCACACAAACAAATAGGCAAGCATATGGTCATTATTAGGCTGGCACGAGGTGGCGCTAAAAAACGCCCTTTTTTCAACATGGTAGTTGCTGATTCACGTCACAAAAGAGACGGTCGTTTTATTGAACGCGTTGGTTTTTACAACCCAAGAGCAACGGGCGGTGAAGAAGCGTTACGCATAGAAATAGAACGTATTAAATTTTGGCAATCTCAAGGCGCTC
>NW_014613679.1:0-324 GCF_000485595.1 Priapulus caudatus | reverse complement strand
CGAATGAATTCACCAAAGCTAACGAATAAGGATAGATTGTGAGAGCGAAGCGAACCACGATCTTATCCTGTTGTTGGACAAGCGGTGTTTGTCAGGATTGTTGTCACCTTTTTCTCTTATATTATGTCCCCTACGAATTTGTTATTTTCGGCGTGTTTGATGCGACCTGAGACAAGAGTTGCTCTGCTTGTTTTTGCATTTTTGAACGTTCAAATAATAATTTCCAGCGTCCGCCGCCTGATTGATCCCAAAGTAATGCGGCTCTAGTCGCTGCTAATAACAGAGCGCGTATCTTTGATGCATTATCAGGGTTTGCCAAATGGC
>NW_014613678.1:0-324 GCF_000485595.1 Priapulus caudatus | reverse complement strand
CAGTATATCCATAGATACAATAATGTAACCCAATATCATAGATCACCGCATACCCGATATAAAAGTTTACCGCGTATACTGTTCCCGATTAACCATAACTCTACAACTTACCGAATATTAAGTTGATCAAATAGACAGATTCGGATATTACTTTATCGCAGTTACGTGTGACTTGTCGTTCCACCGTGGTCAGTCTATTAGATTCGCAAACCGCGTTTATGACTTGTTTTATAGTTTGACGGAACCGTACTTTACGTGCCTACGTCACGCCACCTCTCGGTAGCCTACGTTAGACGGGCACTGAGTATCGTGAGTCCGCTGCGG
>NW_014613677.1:0-324 GCF_000485595.1 Priapulus caudatus | reverse complement strand
GTCGTCGTCACGGACGCCGGTACGAGCGAGCGAGGGGGTCAGGGAGGGGTCGCGGGGGTCAGGGAGGGGTCGCGAGCGCGCGCGGGGGTCAGGGAGGGGTCGCGAGCGCGTGCGGGGGTCAGGGAGGGGTCAGGGAGGGGTTGCACATGAGGTTATGCAGAGGTCACTGAGTTGTTTTCAAGGTCACTGCTGCACGATGGTCGTGGTAATCTAGTGGTCATGTCTCAGGTCATCTAGAGGTCAGGGGACGAAGGGGAGCTCTCTCTGTTCTTGGTTTCTCGCTCCTTAGGGGGTTACAGCTTGAGTTTATCGAGATGACGGCGA
>NW_014613676.1:0-324 GCF_000485595.1 Priapulus caudatus | reverse complement strand
GATGAAATACCCAATCTATTTGTTTATAGCCAGTTGTTATTGTCAATTAGTGCTACTGACGGACGTTACGGCACGCAGGGTACGCCTATTAAGTTTTGGGCGGCCTGGCGAGAAGAGGATATGAATGACATTGAGCTGTTTTCTATTAAAAATAAAAAGCTCAGCGCTGAACAAAAGAATGCACTATTTGATTATCGAGCTGCGGCTGATCGTGATTGGTATGAGTCATTGATAGCAGGCGGAGAGTTGGCGGTAACAGAGCAAGACACGTTATTGATTAGCCTGTTATCCCCTGGTCGTTTGCTGGATATGACGCGCTTATTC
>NW_014613675.1:0-324 GCF_000485595.1 Priapulus caudatus | reverse complement strand
CCACTTCTTGTTTAGTACCATTTACAATGGTACCTGTTGTTGGTTTCAAATCACCAAGCAACAAACGCAATAAGGTTGTTTTACCCGCACCATTCGGTCCAATAATGCCAACTTTATCTCCGCGTAAAATCGTAGTATTCAAGCCACTAATAATCGTTTTATCGTCGTAATCAAAAGTGACATTTTCCGCTTCCGCAACAACCTTGCCCGAGCTATCTGCTTGCGCCACGTTCATCTTGACTTTGCCGACTAGCTTACGCCGCTCACTACTTGCAACGCGCATTTTTTCTAGTGCACGCACCCTGCCTTCATTACGAGTGCGGC
>NW_014613674.1:0-324 GCF_000485595.1 Priapulus caudatus | reverse complement strand
GGGAGATGGAGCAGGTGGTATTGACGCAGGTGTTGGAGAATCTGGTAGTCCGGGGAACGTGGCGGATCAAGGAGCTCATGATCTGCGCGGCACGGATTCCCAGGTGAAGAATGACACAGAGTCGGACGAGTTTATTGGCTCAGGATCTTCTCGTTCTAGCCTCAATACACAAGCGGTGAAGTTGCAGCAAGTGGTTGGCCCTCAGGCTGGTTCTGAGGAGGATCCTGTGAATCCGCTGGTAGCTGGACGTTCAAAGGACCGTTTGGGGGGTTTTGAGTTCTCAAGCCCAGTGCGTCGTGCACCGGGTAAGAGGTTAGTGAAAGC
>NW_014613673.1:0-324 GCF_000485595.1 Priapulus caudatus | reverse complement strand
GTTCATGCCTTAAATACTGCAGCCAGGGCTAAAGGCATGACAGATGTTGCTGAGAAAGCAGGTGTAACACGTGCCAGCTTATATAAATCACTGGCAGATGATGGTAACCCACACCTAAAAACAATTAGTAAAGTTGCTGAGGTTTTTGGATGTAAGTTGGTGCTTAGTTAGTTTTTGTATAACGTCGCATCGATATGAATTTACATATGTGAAGATATACGGCGCTCTACGCCGTATATCTTAAAAAAGACAAACTATTTTGATATAGATACTTCCAATCATGCTGAATCAAATTTCAGTATTCTCAGCCACATCAAGGGCGTC
>NW_014613672.1:0-324 GCF_000485595.1 Priapulus caudatus | reverse complement strand
CCTGAAATTCCAATTTCGTCAAATTCAGCAACATCGAACCGGAACAAAAAATCCACTGCTATTACGTGGTTTATGTTTTGCCATCATCGATGAAGCCGATAGTGTACTTATCGACGAAGCCATAACACCCTTAATTATCACAAAGACTATTCCAAACGATGAGTCTGCCGATACCTATGGTGATGCCCTTTACCTGGCCTCAATATTGTATGTAGAACAGGATTTCACGATAGACAAAAAAACACGGTCTATCGAACTGACCATGGAAGGCGAAGACAATCTTAACGAGCTAGTTAGCAACCTGCCCAGTCAATGGACGAAAAA
>NW_014613671.1:0-324 GCF_000485595.1 Priapulus caudatus | reverse complement strand
CATCAACAACAACAACAACAACAACTCACTCATGATCGGGTACATGAGCAGACAACAACAACAACAACAACAACAACAACTCACTCATGATCGGATACATGAGCAGACAACAATAACAACAACAACTCACTCATGATTGGGTACATTAGCAGACAACAACAACAACAACAACAACAACTCACTCATGATTGGGTACATGAGCAGACAACAACAACAACAACAACTCACTCATGATCGGGTACATGAGCAGACAACAACAACAACAACAACAACTCAACAACTCACTCAGTCATGATTGGGTACATTAGCAGACAACAACAACAA
>NW_014613670.1:0-324 GCF_000485595.1 Priapulus caudatus | reverse complement strand
AGTGCCCGTTGACGACACGCGTATGCAACTTATTAAGCAGGGTGGTTTGAATAGCGAAGAAATAGCGGTTGAAGAAATTGCTGCAGATATTATTGAGAGTATGCTAGACAATGTTTATTATGTTGTAGGTTCTGGTTCGACAACGGCAGAAATTATGAAACAGCTGGATCTAGAGAATACTTTGTTGGGTGTTGATATTGTCTATAATCAAGAATTAGTTGCTAACGATGTTGATGAAAAAACAATATTGAAAATAATAAATGGACATGCTACAAAAATAATTGTTACTGTAATCGGCGGGCAAGGACATGTGTTTGGTCGAGG
>NW_014613669.1:0-324 GCF_000485595.1 Priapulus caudatus | reverse complement strand
TCTCTCTCCTCCTCCTCTCTCTCTCTCTCTCTCCTCCTCTTCTCTCTTCTTCTCTCTCTCTCTCTCTCTCTCGTCTCTTTCTTCTCGTCTCCTCTCTCTCTCTCTCTCTCTCTCTCCTTCTCTCTCTCGCGCTTTCTCTCATACTCTCTCACTCTCTCCTTCTTTCACTCTTTCGCGCGCTCTCTCTCTTGCCTTCCAGACAACAGACAATGTCAATGCAAAGAAGCTAACACCACGCAATTTACGCGTCTCGCCGTCACCTCGACTGTTGCAATAACAACAAACGCCTAGACGCGAAAAGATGTCTATATCGTTACGCAACCC
>NW_014613668.1:0-324 GCF_000485595.1 Priapulus caudatus | reverse complement strand
TCGCGGCCTGCACCTGTCGATGACATCATGGGGTCGCGACCTGCACCTGTCAATGACATCATGGGGTTGCGACCTGCACCTGTTGATGACATCATGGGGTCACGACCTGCAGCTATCGATGACATCATAGGGTCGCGACCTGCACCTGTCGATGACATCATGGGGTTGCGACCTGCACCTGTCGATGACGTCATGGGGTCACGACCTGCAGCTATCAATGACGTCATAGGGTCGCGACCTGCATCTGTCGATGACATCATGGGGTTGCGACTTGCATCTGTCGCTGACATCTCGGGTTCGCGAGCTGCATCTGTCGATGACGTC
>NW_014613667.1:0-324 GCF_000485595.1 Priapulus caudatus | reverse complement strand
ATATATATATATATATATATATATATATATATATATATATACCATTATATTCCATATATGTCTATTATTTTTCTTAACCGAGATCGCCAAGCGTGATGCGTTTACATATATATTAATTAGTTTCTGCGCACATATTAATTTCGATATCGTGATCGTCTGACTGACGGCATAGGCGAATCGGCTAGACATAAGCTAATAAGATAAGGGAAACATCCCGGGAAATCAGCGACTTGTCAACCGATGTTTCCTCAAGATAATATACCGACGTGCGACGCAGCTCTCCTGTGTATAGCTAAACACGTAGACGCTGTGTGGGCACCAGAC
>NW_014613666.1:0-324 GCF_000485595.1 Priapulus caudatus | reverse complement strand
GCACGCACGCACGCACGCACGCCCGCCGCGCGTTCTCATTCTCAGCCCACGGCGCATAAGAGAAATGATGGCGAGCCGTCAGAGACAGCAGCGTTTTACGAGCGGAGCGGCCGGCGGAGCGGCCGGCATCGGGGATGCATTTATAACGCACAGTCGATTAACTCTTTTGTTTAGGCGGGCAGACTCGTTAATAGGTGTGTTAGTCACTTCGCAGGTGTGTCACGTTAGGATTGCGCACAGAGAGATAGAGAGACAGAGAGCGAGAGAGAGAGAGAGAGAGAGAGAGAGAGAGAGAGAGAGAGAGAGAGAGAGAGAGAGAGAGAG
>NW_014613665.1:0-324 GCF_000485595.1 Priapulus caudatus | reverse complement strand
CCACTATATAATACAACTACATGTAAGTATAGCTACCCACTATATAATACAACTACATGTAAGTATAGCTACCCACTATATAACTCAACTACATGCTAGCAATTATATACAAATACATGTTAGTTATTATATACAAATATATGCTAGTCATTATATATACAACCACATGCTAGTCATTATATATACAACTATATGCTAGTAGCTACTCTCTATACAACTACATGCAAGTCGTTATATGCAAATGCATGTTAGTTATTATATACAACTACATACTAGTCATTATATACAAATACATGCTAGCCACTATATAAAACGCTAAACTGA
>NW_014613664.1:0-324 GCF_000485595.1 Priapulus caudatus | reverse complement strand
AGAGAGAGAGAGAGAGAGAGAGAGAGAGAGAGAGAGAGAGAAGAGAGAGAGAGAGGCGTCCGGGACCTGCATGAACCTCCCCTTTGCCTTCCGATCGCGGACAAAAGCCCAGTGTTCGAAACGTCGCATCGATTTGCCGATTCATCTCTCGCTGCTGATTGCAAACCTCGATCTTACGACAGCCGGCAGCAGCGGCAGCAGCAGCAGCGGCAGCAGCGGCAGCAGCAGCGCGGCAGCAGCAGCAGCAGCGAGGTGCAGCAGCAGCAGAGCAGCAGCAGCAGCAGCAGCAGCAGCAGCAGCAGCGCAGCAGCAGCAGCAGCAGCG
>NW_014613663.1:0-324 GCF_000485595.1 Priapulus caudatus | reverse complement strand
CACCGATGACAATACGCTTAGCGATTAACTCATCGCTTATCACTCCGGATAAAATGAAAGCTGCAACATTAGAGGGTTTTCAAAAATCTATGAAGGGCGATATCAGCAGCATAAAGCCACAAGTTGATGAATTGTTGGCTACCTTCGATAAAGGTGTAGGTCTAGGTGATGTTTATGAGCTAATCAATATGTCTGGTAGTGGCGTGCACGTTGTTAGAAATGGTGTGAAAGTAGCAACTATCCGTACGTCGGGATTTAAAAAAGCATTGTTTGGTATCTGGCTTTCAAATAGTCCAGTGCAAATGAACCTAAAACAGCAATTGC
>NW_014613662.1:0-324 GCF_000485595.1 Priapulus caudatus | reverse complement strand
CTAACCTTGTTGCGGGCTCACGCGCATGTGACCAAAAGTACGTTCACTCCACGCATGAGTGCTTCACCGGACTCGGTGGACGACCCCTGTGTGCATTGTAGATAAAAAAAAAAAGAGCGAGAGAGAGAGAGAGAGCAATGTTCGCGCGGCAAGTCCGTCCACGCTATAATCAAGCTATAACCAAGCTATAATCAAGCTATTATCAAGCTATAATTAAGCTATTATCAAGCTATAATCAAGCTATAACCAAGCTATAACCAAGCAATAACCAAGCTATAATCAAGCTATAATCAAGCTATAATCACACTATAATCAAGCTATAAT
>NW_014613661.1:0-324 GCF_000485595.1 Priapulus caudatus | reverse complement strand
CCGAACAGATAGTTGCGCAGTTCGAAATCACGCAGCAGCATCTTGGTGTGGAACAGATTCTCTTGATGGATGTTGATATCGACGCAGTTGTAGCGATCCTGAATATTCTTGCGCAGGTACTGCTGGATGCTATGGATCCGATGGTCGATAAAATGTTTGGTGCCACGAACGTCGCGGGTAAAGCCACGCACTTTGTAGTCGAGCAGGACGATATCGGATTCAAAGGATTCGACCAGATGGTTCAGTGCCTTAAGCGGGCTGATTTTGCCGCAGGTTGAGATATCGACATCCACCCGAAAGGTCGACAGCCCCGAACGAGAATCG
>NW_014613660.1:0-324 GCF_000485595.1 Priapulus caudatus | reverse complement strand
ACACACACACACACACACACACACACACACACACACACACACCACCACCACACACACTATATATATATATATATATATATATATATATATATATATGCGGATACAGGCATGCAGCGCAGGGAGTAAAGGTAACATCGGATATATATCTCGCGCCGGTATTAAACGCTTACACGCGAACGGGGCAATGACCAAACATATAGAAAGTTGCCACTACCCTTTCTCTCTCTCTCTCGCTTGCTCTGTCTCTCTCTCTCTCTCTCTCTCGCCCGTTCTCTCTCTCTCGCTGTCTCTTTCTCTCCCTAGCTGTCTCGCTCGCGCGCTCTC
>NW_014613659.1:0-324 GCF_000485595.1 Priapulus caudatus | reverse complement strand
ATTCGAGTACAGCACCGAGCCGGCCGTCAGGTAGAGCCTCTTCTGTCGACGCAGCGTGCGTTGCGGGTCGAAGCGCTCGCGCGGGTCGGCGAGGCTGTAGAACAGCGTATCGACCGCCTGGTTGCCCTCCAGATCGACGATGCGCAGCGTCTGGCCCGCCTTCACTTCGTGAAGCCAGGGCTCACCCGCGGCAACTGTCTCGCGGTAGACCGCGCTCTCGGGCTGTTTGTCGCTGACGACAAGCGTGCTCATCATGAAGTAGCCTCCGCTCAAAGAAAGAATCGCTCTGTGTCGATAAAGCCGCGCACGTTTTCCTCGCATGCG
>NW_014613658.1:0-324 GCF_000485595.1 Priapulus caudatus | reverse complement strand
TGCCATTCGTTTCATTAGAGATTACTAGAGAGGATAGATAGATAGCTAGATGAATAAATACACAAGTAAACTAAAAAACAACAACAACAAAGAAACAAATATATATAGATAGATAGATATTAATGATATTTTAAATGTTTGTATTCGCCTTGATGTACCATGAGCTTCACGGAGAGATAAACTTAAGCAAATCAAGCGAGCTTAAGTAAAGCAAGCTTAAGCAAAGCAAAGCAAGCTTAAGTAAAGTAAAGCAAGCTTAAGTAAAGCAAACTCATGCATTTACCTATATATCTCTCATGCATTTATCTGTACATCTCTCATGCT
>NW_014613657.1:0-324 GCF_000485595.1 Priapulus caudatus | reverse complement strand
GGCGTAGCGACGGCGTAATGCCACCTTCAACACCGCGTATCATTAAGCAACCGTCAAAACCTGCGTGACGAGCAAGCATGGCGTAAACGCGTGTGTAAGGTTTGTGCACGTAGCCAGACATGTAAGTGGTTTGTTTTTTCCACGAATAGGCCCCGTTAATACTTCAACAACTAATGCATCGTAGGTGCTTCCGGCGTTGCCATTGAGTGCTGCCATGCCAGCATCTGCGGCCATTTTTGCAACAGCTACGGCATCAAAGTTTGCGCTTACATCTTCGCTTTCTGCGGCGGGCGGCAAATCATCAGGCATTGGTGTGGCACGAGC
>NW_014613656.1:0-324 GCF_000485595.1 Priapulus caudatus | reverse complement strand
CTTAAATCCTTATCAGCATAGGCTAGCGCATCATAATTTTCATCGTTTGCTTTAACAACATCTGTTATAAATGCTTGGTCTTTGCGTAGACTTTTATCAGCAATATTGAAAATCTGTTTGTTAGAGTAAGCACGTGTATAAACAAATTCACTCATAAACGTCTTATCTTTTCTATGTGACAACGATATACAGTTTGGGTTAAAACGCGGTTTATTAGAGTAAATTAAGTCCAGCATTTCAGATGCATTTTCATATATATCCTCTTTTTTACATGGAGGATGTAAAGAATCAGCAACTGGGTTGGATTTGTTTGGTATTGTAGCA
>NW_014613654.1:0-324 GCF_000485595.1 Priapulus caudatus | reverse complement strand
GGCTTATGGTGTCTCGAACGTTCCAGTTTACAACTCGGTTACGACCATTTTCTTTCGCAACATAGAGCGCCTGATCCGCCTGGTCTAACATTTTTGATGAATTTGCAGTCGTGTCTTTTTCTGATGAGACACCGATACTTATCGTAAACACGACGTCTTCCGCACAAAAACCTGCACTCTTCTCTTGAATCTGTTTTCTGACAATCTCTGCCGAAGCTGCAGCTGTTTCACGGTTGGTGTTCGGCATCGCGACACAAAACTCTTCACCACCATAACGCCCAACAGTCGACCCAGTCGCATCATAATTACTATTGAGGATATCTG
>NW_014613653.1:0-324 GCF_000485595.1 Priapulus caudatus | reverse complement strand
CTGTGGGTAACAGTGGTAAGCTGTGGGTAACATTGGTAAGCTGTGGATAACAGTGGTAAGCTGTGGGTAACAGTGGTAAGCTGTGGGTAACAGTGGTAAGCTGTGGGTAACAGTGGTAAGCTGTGGGTAACAGTGGTAAGCTGTGGGTAACAGTGGTAAGGCACGGATAACAGTGGTAAGCTGTGGGTAACAGTGGTAAGCCGTGGTTAGTACTGGTAAGCCATGGCATATATACGACATATTGGCATATATTGTAGTATTCCAAACTAAAGGTAGGGGCACACGAGCGATTTTTATCGCCCGATCGCCGCGAATTCTAAAATC
>NW_014613652.1:0-324 GCF_000485595.1 Priapulus caudatus | reverse complement strand
CTCTCTCTCTGTCTGTCTCTCTCTCTCTCCCTCTCTCTCTCTCTATTTCTCTCTCTCTCAACGTGTGTGTGTGCAAAAACGTCTAATGCAGCGAGCGTGAGGCGAACGTGTGTATCTATCTATAGTCATGAAGAATGATTCAGGCGAGTCAGGTAAATGCTACATATGATCAGCGGTCGTTGTTGCGTGCGTGCGTGCGTGCGTGTGTGTGTGTCTGTGCGTGTCTATGTGTGTGTGTGTGTGTGCGTGTGTGTGTGTGTGTGTGTTGTTGTGTGTGTGTGTGTGTGTGTGTGTGTGTGTGTGTGTGTGTGTGTGTGTGTGTGT
>NW_014613650.1:0-324 GCF_000485595.1 Priapulus caudatus | reverse complement strand
CGAGGACAATCCCTGCGCAAACGGTGGAACGTGTTACAGTAAGCCTCAATTTTTCTCGCATATTATTTTATATCTCGATTACTTATTATATTATATTCGTGTTTACGTCGTTGAGGTTGAATAATCAATCCCAGGATTTATGTCGATCATCGCAATCTCCGCCATGTTGTTATCACACCTGCGCCACTGTTACCAGGGCCGTAGGCTGAGCAAATGCCTGGGGGGGGGGCAGTGCCAGATCCACGATTTCCAGGAGGGCGTGAGAAATAGGTGGCGGTTGTCGGGGTGCTCCCCCAGAAAATTGTGAAAATGTAGATCGCAGGA
>NW_014613649.1:0-324 GCF_000485595.1 Priapulus caudatus | reverse complement strand
TTGAGTGGCATCACGACAAGAGATTTCAGTAATATATGATGATTCACTCATTAAAAGGAAACGTACTCTTCGCTTGAATGGTATTAAACTGTTGGGTAGCATCGCGATGACAGCTTTCATTGCAATGGCAGCAAACTTGAGAGCAAAATCGCTGACGCCAATAACCCACATCAGCGCCCATATGTCCCAATTCTCAACCTGCACCTTCATGAATATCAACCTGAAAAGACAGAAGGGCAATAAAACTTATCCATACATTTCTGCTTCAGTAAGTTCGTTTTCTAACAATTCCACATGATATAAGTAAGTTTAGTTTATACCAAG
>NW_014613648.1:0-324 GCF_000485595.1 Priapulus caudatus | reverse complement strand
TGTATACGCTACCGTACGCTAATAAGTACCGTAAATACTGTATACGCTACCGTACGCTAATAAGTACCGTAAATACTGTATACGCTACCGTACGCTAATAAGTACCGTAAATACTGTATACGCTACCGTATGCTAATAAGTACCGTAAATACCGTATACGCTACCGTACGCTAATAAATACCGTAAATACTGTATACGCTATCGTACGCGAATAAATACCGTAAATACTGTATACGCTACCGTACGCAAATAAATACCGTAAATACTGTATACGCTACCGTACGCTAATAAATACTGTATACGCTACCGTACGCTAATAAGTAC
>NW_014613647.1:0-324 GCF_000485595.1 Priapulus caudatus | reverse complement strand
CTTTCTGTTATATGTATCTCTGTTCTATATATCTGTTCTATCCCTGTATTTCGTGCTCACTGTTCTATATATCTGTTCTATCCCTGTTATTTTCGTGCTCACTGTTCTATATATCTGTTCTATCCCTGTTATTTTCGTGCTCACTGTTCTATATATCTGTTCTATCCCTGTTATTTTCGTGCTCTCTCTGTTCTATAATTTGTTCTATCCCTGTTATTTTGCTCCACCCACCCCTTGCATGTCACAGGTAATGTATCTCCCACCTTTCCGTGATCACTAATATTGACCTCATTCAGACATTCTCATCAGCATTCTCATCACCAG
>NW_014613646.1:0-324 GCF_000485595.1 Priapulus caudatus | reverse complement strand
GAGAGAGAGAGCGAGAGAGAGAGAGAGCGAGAGACAGAGAGAGAGAAAGAGAGAGAAAGGGGAACGGTTGTCTCCGGAACGTCGCGTATGTTCGACTCGACGACGTGACAAACATGACGAAGTAGCGGCAGCATCTAGTGACCTCATTCCAGCGCCTTCTCCTCTTCCATGCACAAAGGCAACGTCGTCGTCATCGCATCGCGAATGCGAAGAAGACGTAATCAGAACAGGATGTATATGTAGTGATCGCGGCGGTGCAGTGACACGCTTTGGCGGATCGTGAGTGCGTGTTGATGATGATGATGATGATGATGATGATGATGA
>NW_014613645.1:0-324 GCF_000485595.1 Priapulus caudatus | reverse complement strand
CTGTTGCGACATGCCAACCGTGGCAGAAAAACTGCTCCAGGGCCAAGCGTCAACGGATGCAACCATCGTAGCCCGAACCGGATTGAGCACCACATAGCGGATGGTCTCCAGCAGGTGGCTCTCCTTCTCTACCAAGATAGCTTTATAGCGACCCTGAAACAGGTGGCCGACGCGATTATGCCGTCGATTGAAGCCCTGCGTATAAACGCCGCCAAGCTGCCGCATACCGCGTGAAAGATTACTCTCCAGCGTTTCGATCACCAGATGGTAATGATTATCCATCAAGCAATAAGCATGGCAGTGCCAATGAAACCGCCGATTCAC
>NW_014613644.1:0-324 GCF_000485595.1 Priapulus caudatus | reverse complement strand
GAATGATGCAATCAAGTTTTTTCTCTATTCACTGACCGGCGTGTTTACGACCTTTATATTCTGGGGCACAGAGATTTTATTCGATGCCATGCTTGAAACTGAAATCGCCAAGTATATCGGTGCGGTGATTGGCTTAGCGATTGGCTATGTGATTAAGTATTATCTCGACACGATATTCGTATTTAGGGGGAAGTCAGCATGAGTCTAAGCGGGTGGGGGCGGTATCCATTACCTGAAAACCAGTCGATTACCTTTCGCGATGATGAAACGCTGCGGCAAGTACTGGCGCAAAGTGACGAGGTCATCGCTTTTGGCAATGGCCGC
>NW_014613643.1:0-324 GCF_000485595.1 Priapulus caudatus | reverse complement strand
CTCTCTCTCTCTCTTTCTCTCTGTCTGTCTGTCTCGCTCTCTCCCTCTACCCTCTCCCCGCCTCTCTCACTCTCTCTCGCTCTCGCTCTCTCTCCGTCTCTCTCTCTCTCTCTCTCTCTCCCTCTACCCGTTTCTCTCCGCTCTTTCCCTCTCTCCCATGGGACTATCAGAGTGGCAGGTCACAAACAACGCCGCGCTATGCATGTTTAATTCCACCGGCAGTAGTTGCGGCGCACAGACACACACAACTAATGATGATGAAAAGCTAATTTCGACCGATAACTTGTGTGTCTGCAATTTTAATTTTCCCATTACGACGCATAT
>NW_014613642.1:0-324 GCF_000485595.1 Priapulus caudatus | reverse complement strand
GTGCCACCAAACATATCGGTCAGGATCAAGACCCCCTCATCATCCGCACCAACTTCGGCAATAGCCTGCGCAAGACGCGTCGTTGCTGCGTCAACAGAACAGTTCCGATCGACACTGACAGCCTGACAGTTGGCAATCGGGCCGACGATCATCTCAGCAGTTTGCAGGCATTCTGCTGCCATCTGCCCATGGGTTATAATAACAAGACCGATCATTTCAAACCATTTGCATGAAGGGAGGATCTCGCTGGCCTAAGTACATAGTGCTGCTTGCTATTTATCAATATCACGATGCTGCACGCGGACACGCATATGTTTACTGCCC
>NW_014613641.1:0-324 GCF_000485595.1 Priapulus caudatus | reverse complement strand
GTATATATTCGTACAGGCGTGCGTGCGTAGGAGCGTATATATGCGTACAGGCGTGCGTGCGTGCGTGCGTATATGTGCGTGCAGGCGTGCGTGCGTGCGTGCGTAAGGGCGCATGCGCGTAGGGCGTGCGTGCGTAGGGGCGTATATGTGCATACAGGCGTGCGTGCGTAGGGGCGTATATGTGCGTACAGGCGTGCGTGCGTAGGGGCGTATATATACGTACAGGCGTGCGTGCGTGCGTGCGTGCGTGCGTATATGTGCGTGCGTGCGTGCGTAGGGGCGTATATGTGCGTACAGTCGTTCGTGCGTAGGGGCGTATATGTG
>NW_014613640.1:0-324 GCF_000485595.1 Priapulus caudatus | reverse complement strand
GTCTGTGCGTGCGCGTGCGTGCGCGTGCGTGCGCGCGTGTCTGTGCGTGCGCGTGCGTGTGCGCGTGTCTGTGCGTGCGCGTGCGTGCGTGTCTGTGCGTGCTCGCGTGCGCGTTTTCGCGTACTCTCCGTACACTATCCAACATTATATGACAACAACGACGCTAACCTGTCAATAGCAAATCTAGTCCTCGCGTCCAGGAAGCTTCTCGCCTTGGCACGCCTCACATCTTAATGAGCACTGCCCGCAGGCACTATACCGCTGCTCGTAAAATTAATTGCGACATGTGTAGAGAGAGCTGCTACTGCTACGACCATAGGCTAC
>NW_014613639.1:0-324 GCF_000485595.1 Priapulus caudatus | reverse complement strand
CCTTCAAACATATCAGCCTAGAACACCACTCCCTTCTCTTCAAACATATCAGCCTAGAACACCCCTCCCATTCCCTTCAAACATATCAGCCTAGAACACCCCTCCCATTCCCTTCAAACATATCAGCCTAGAACACCCCTCCCATTCCCTTCAAACATATCAGCCTAGAACACCCCTCCCATTCCCTTCAAACATATCAGCTTAGAACCACCCTCCCCTTCTCTTCAAACATATCAGCCTAGAACACCCCTCCCCTTCTCTTCAAACATATCAGCCTAGAACACCCCTCCCCTTCTCTTTAAACATATCAGCCTAGAACACCCC
>NW_014613638.1:0-324 GCF_000485595.1 Priapulus caudatus | reverse complement strand
GTGTGTGTGTGTGTGTGTGTGTATGTGTGTGCGTGTGTGTGTGGCGCGTCGTTATTGGCGAAAAATTAACGAGGTGGTGAGTAAAGAGTAAACGATGGGTGCGGTTTGCGGTGTGCGGGTTACTATGAGGAGCAATCATGCGCACGCCTCGAGCAAGAAATGTATGCATGCACACACGTACACGCGCGCGCGCACACACACACACACACGCGCGCGCGCTCACACACGCACACACATGTACGCGCACGCACGCACCCCACAGACGTATATACATATACATATATATATATATATACACGCGCGCGCGCGCGCATGCGTGTGTGT
>NW_014613637.1:0-324 GCF_000485595.1 Priapulus caudatus | reverse complement strand
GAAGAAGAGAAAAGAAGAGGAAGAAAATACGATGACGCCGGCGACAACAATGAAGAAGAAGAAGACATATTTAAGATTTTTCGTCGGCTGAGCATACCTTGTATGATGTCTCGCCGACGTTCTGTCCTTCTGACATTTTCCTTAAAGAAACCCAGAATTTCATCAGCTCGAGACCTTGCAAGTTGACTGTTAGTTACATGAATGCTAACTCGCTTCGTTTCATCGCTGTAACGTCCTTCTAAAATGTATTAAATACGATGGTAATACTAAGCTAATGGGTATTTTCGGCAATAATGGAGATATGCAAAATAATTTGTGACATAT
>NW_014613636.1:0-324 GCF_000485595.1 Priapulus caudatus | reverse complement strand
GTAACATACAGCCTGCATCCATGCAAGAAGGCAGCATCAGTAACATACAGCCTGCATCCATGCAAACAGGCAGCATCAGTATCATACAGCCTGTATCATTGCAAGCAGGCAGCTTCAGTAACATACAGCCTGCATCCATGCAAGCAGGCAGCATCAGTAACATACAGCCTTGCATGGATGAGGCTGTATGTTACTGATGCTGCCTGCTTGATGCAAGCAGGCAGCACCAGTAACATACAGCCGGCATCCATGCAAGCAGGCATCATCAGTAACATACAGCCTGCATCCATGCAAGCAGGCAGCATCAGTAACATACAGCCTGCA
>NW_014613635.1:0-324 GCF_000485595.1 Priapulus caudatus | reverse complement strand
ACGGGCCTGATTTATACCATCGGGTTCGGCCACTGATCTCTATAATATAATCGAGATTATAATATAATATATATATAATAATTATTATTATATATTATTATTATAATTATATTATAATTATTATAATTATAATTATATTATTATTATAATATAATCGAAATTATAATCGAGATTATATTATAGAGATCAGTGATCTTATATATAATCAGTGATATATGTATATATGTATGCATACATATATACGTATGTATGCATATATGTATACGTATATATACGTATATGTATACGTATATACATATATATATATATATATATATATATATA
>NW_014613634.1:0-324 GCF_000485595.1 Priapulus caudatus | reverse complement strand
ACACACACACACACACACACACACACACACACACACACAGCACACACACACAAAGAACACACACACACACACACACACACTCCCCCTCCACCTTCCTCTTTCCTCCTCTCCCTCCTCCCACCCTCCCCCCGTCGACTCACTCACCGTCGTCGTTGATGATGATGACCTGATTGATGCTCTTAGAACCAAGCATCACCCCCGTCTACCCTCCCTCCTCCTCCGCCACCCTCCCCTCCTCCTCTCCCACCCTCCCTCCTCCTCCCTCTCCCTCCTCCCACCCTCCCCCCGTCACTCACTCACCGTCGTCGTTGATGATGATGACCT
>NW_014613633.1:0-324 GCF_000485595.1 Priapulus caudatus | reverse complement strand
CTCAATCGCGCGCATACGAGTTCCCGTGCACCTTGCGCTTGTTGAAGCCGAGACGCAAAAGCAGATTGATCACCTGCAGCCGCTCGACGAGTTCCGTCAAATGAGGCGACTTGTCGGCCGCGACATTTGCGCGATACACGAGCACGATGATCTCGATGCATTCGAGATTGATCTTCTCCCCGATCGAGCGCTTGAAGTTCCGCTGCATATTCGTGACCACATCAGTCACGACGTCCAGGAGGTCTTCTGCAGCGCGATATATCGGCAGTTGGGTATGCAAGGCCACGGTGGTTTAGATCGTTAAATTACTGAAGGAATGAATCT
>NW_014613632.1:0-324 GCF_000485595.1 Priapulus caudatus | reverse complement strand
AAGTTGCCTATCGGCCCACGTTACCGTGCGGTTCATGAGATGCAACGTCTTTGGGAGTCTGGTACAGAGCGTTGTATCGGTTGTGGTCTTTGCGAAAAGATCTGTATCTCTGACTGTATCCGTATGGACACTAAGATAGATGAGAACAGCCGTAAAGAAGTGACAGAATACACGATCAATCTTGGTCGTTGTATCTTTTGTGGTTATTGTGCAGAAGTGTGTCCGGAACTTGCGATTGTTCATGGTGGTAGATATGAGAATGTATCTGAACAGCGTGCTCACTTCCTTGATTTTGAAGATATGTTGACACCGCTTGATATGGCG
>NW_014613631.1:0-324 GCF_000485595.1 Priapulus caudatus | reverse complement strand
AGAATAGATGATTTTTTTGTCAAAACACTACCAAGTATAGCGGATACATTAGATAGTTGGATTAATGACAACTTTCAAACACTGACGTCTGCATCTTGATGCATTATGGGTATAGGCTTGGTAAATCAGGCACATAAGAGACTATGGTGGCAAAAGTTAGTTTCTAAGAAGAAACGTCAACGGTAATAATGAGCTTGCAGGAGTCATAGCACACCTAATTTGATTGAACATTACCATGACTGGCTCCTGCGCCACCATTGCGGTCGTTCATGTAATTGTATTGGCATGAGTTCAAAGTGCGCTTTACGTTAATCATGACATATT
>NW_014613630.1:0-324 GCF_000485595.1 Priapulus caudatus | reverse complement strand
AGGCTGTAGCGACCACCAACTCGGATGGCGCGACGCCGGGCCGAATCGTTCGAAGCCAGGATCCAAAAGACTTCCAGACAAGTTCAGCAAGTAGCCCGGATGCAGCGCAGCGGAATCCGGGGTTACTCCCCAAAACCATCATCCCACCAATTCAATTCCTCACTTCCCCAACTCCTTGCAAGCAATCCTGAGCTAACATAACGATGAAATGACGAAAAGGGCCATTCCACAACGCTATTCACATATCCATGCTTCACCGGATTGAAGTGAATATAATCCACATGGCTCTGCAAGTCTGATTCATCACGGATCTGATGCTCCCAA
>NW_014613629.1:0-324 GCF_000485595.1 Priapulus caudatus | reverse complement strand
ATCCCAACCATCGCGGTCTATCGATAATGGCAGTTTTGGTATCGCGCCGCCAACCGTTGGTGTTGGGCCCAGAACATCGATGAGAACTTCTGCGCCTTCGTCAAACCACGTCATAAATTCTTTTAGGCTAAAACCGAAGGTATCATCTAACTCGATGAGCCCTTTCTTTGATGGGGTTGAATACCACTGATTAGCTATCTCATCACTTTCAAACACATCGAGATGCCCGATGGCACCATGACCGGCTCGGATCAGGATATTCCAGTCGGTATCAAAACCGGGCTCTGGTCTGACATTGATCTTTTCAAGATACTTAAGTAACAG
>NW_014613628.1:0-324 GCF_000485595.1 Priapulus caudatus | reverse complement strand
ATGTTTACAGCATTAATATCATGCGGAGATTCCTTAATGCTGGAAAGCATTGGGACATCAGGCAGAGCGCGAGATAAATCGAGAAATTCAAATAGCGCTCCTAGCCGGTAGGTCCGTTGACCTATTATAGCGTTGGATTTGTTCTTTTCTGGGTTAGGTCATCGTAATTCCTTTTACGAAGTGTGTGCGTTGACGTGAATGCGGTGCTATTATTTTGTCAATTTTTGTGTGTTCTCAGGCAATATACGAATAATTTATTGTTGTAATATTACCGTCATATATGCAGTTTACAGTAGCCGCTAATTTCAACAGCAAGGCTGCAGA
>NW_014613627.1:0-324 GCF_000485595.1 Priapulus caudatus | reverse complement strand
AACCTCACACAATGCTGCAATGTGATCTTCTGGCTCACTCATGGATTCATCGCGTTCAAACCCTAACGCTGCAAGATCATCCCGAAGTAAACTCAAAGGTTGTTCCATCAAAAAACCGGTGAGATACCATGAGCCATAAGGTACTAACTCTCCACGACCTAGGCCAATAAATAGTTGGTAGTATTCATCGCTTATTTCTTTTTTATCAATAGCTTGAACGGTCAATCCTAATGAAGACATCGCCAGAAGCATCTCATCTTCATCGATATCAACTTTTGCAAATTCAGCGACCTGATCTAAAACTTCTTGGCTGGGAACATCGCG
>NW_014613626.1:0-324 GCF_000485595.1 Priapulus caudatus | reverse complement strand
TTAGGCGAATTTCAGGACTCGTATTGACATGTATTTTCTTATGCATTCTAAATCGATTCCCCATTTTAATTATCTGATTGTTTCTTCAGATGCAAGACTGGCAAAGGCTCCCAACCACCCGGCTGTCTATCTGATTAGCAATGGGCAGAAAAGACACATCGCCAACCCACACACATTCAATGCTTTCTGCTTCGACTGGGGAAAAATAGAAATCGTCAATTCCACATTCCTTAATGCCATGCCTGAGGGGTCTCAAATTATTACATCTAAAATTTTTAGACTTAGAGATGAATAAATAAATATATAAGCCAACTAAATATATAT
>NW_014613625.1:0-324 GCF_000485595.1 Priapulus caudatus | reverse complement strand
ATCAACCAGGAGCTTGCCATGGATCTGCTAACCAGCAATGGACTTTACATCACGGTGGCTAACGATGGTCTCGAAGCACTAAAAGCGTTGGAAAAAGAAGATTTTGATGGTGTGCTGATGGATTGTCAGATGCCGGTGCTGGATGGTTACGAAACAACACGTCAAATACGGCAGCAAAGCCGCTGGCGCAATCTGCCGGTGTTGGCCATGACGGCTAACGCCATGGTTGGTGATCGTGAAAAGGTACTTGATGCCGGCATGAATGATCACATTGCCAAGCCAATTAATGTCAATGAAATGCTTCATATCATGGCCAAGTGGATT
>NW_014613624.1:0-324 GCF_000485595.1 Priapulus caudatus | reverse complement strand
TCAACAGCAGCAGCAGCATCAGTGGCAGCAGCAGCAGCAGAACAGCAGCAACAGCAGCATCAGTGGCAGCAGCAGCAGCATCAGTTGCAGCAGCAGCATCAGTTGCAGCAGCAGCAACAACAACAACATCAGCAGCAGCAGCAGTAGTGGCAGCAGCAGCGTCAGTGGCAGGAGTAGCAGCAACATCATGGCAGCAACAACAGCATCATCATCAGTAACAGCAGTAGCAGTAACAGCAGTAGCAGCAGCAGCATCAGTAGCAGCAACAACAGCATCATCATCAGTAACAGCAGTAGCAGTAACAGCAGTAGCAGCAGCAGCATC
>NW_014613623.1:0-324 GCF_000485595.1 Priapulus caudatus | reverse complement strand
CTGCTACTGCTATTGCTGCCGCTACTGCCGCTGCTGCTATTGCTACTGCTATTGCTGCCGCCACTGTGGCTACTGCTGCTACTGCTATTGCTGCCGCTACTGCCGCTGCTGCTACTGCTACTGCTATTGCTGCCGCTACTGTGGCTACTGCTGCTACTGCCGCTGCTGCCGCTACTGCCGCTGCCGTCGGTGCGTGCGAGAGGTTGTTACGTATATCACGCGCCGGCCTCTGACGTTAAATCCAAGTCCGAAATACGGCGTTATTCCGCCTAAATTCGAAAATAAACAGCCGATAATGCGCTCCGGCTATACCGCACTATATAT
>NW_014613622.1:0-324 GCF_000485595.1 Priapulus caudatus | reverse complement strand
GTACCTGCGTGCGTGTGTGCTTATTGCCGTATGACTGTTTACGCAGCTTGCGCAATCAAAAAGCCAGCGTGATGTGCACGAAACGCGTGAATAAATAAAACACGTGTGTCAGACTCGCAACGCCATCTAGCGTTACGAATAGCATCCACTACTGTAATACGAGAGAAAGCGTAACAGAGAAAAGGAGCGGGAGGGAGGGAGAGAGGAAGGGAGGGAGAGGGAAGAACGGAAGTCGAGAGGACTGTAGGAAGGTCCTCCTTCTCGCTCTCTTGTTCCCTGCTTCTCTCTCTCTCTCTGTCTATCTCTCTCTCTCTCTCTCTCTCT
>NW_014613621.1:0-324 GCF_000485595.1 Priapulus caudatus | reverse complement strand
TACACGAACCCGATAACTTAATGATTCGCACCGAAAACCAGCGCGTCGACGGAAAAACAGCGGCAGTCATGTTTTTTTCGCTGTGCGGCGCATGCGCACTGCGTTCGTCATCATTTTTCCGGATAGTGAAGCTGCCAAGATGTCGGTAATCAGACTTGGCTGCCTGCGCTATAATAATGTTTTCAATTATTAACCTAATCGCAATTAGCAAGTAATTACTGTAATTAAGGAAACGCCCCCGTTACTCCACATATACCATGTTACATCGCAGCTTAGACCGCTTATATAGATGTAAAGAAAGGAACAGGGTGAGAGTGGATAGAG
>NW_014613620.1:0-324 GCF_000485595.1 Priapulus caudatus | reverse complement strand
GGAAGGCGAGAAGGAGGGGAGAAGGGAGCTGGTGGAGGAGGAGGGGAGAAGGGAGAAGCTTGTGGAGGAGGAAAGTGAGAAGGAAGGGGAGAAGGGAGCTGGTGGAGGAGGAGGGAGAGAAGGAAGAAGCTGGTGGAGATGGAGGAGGGGGAGAAGCTGGTGGAGGAGTATGGGGAGAAGCTGGTGGAGAAGGAGGGCGAGAAGCTAGTAGAGAAGGAGGAAGGGGAGAAGAGAGAAGCTGGTCGAGGAGGAGGAGGGGGAAAAGCTGGTGTAGAATGAGGAAGGGGAGAAAGGAGAAGCTGGTAGAGAAGGGTGAAGCTGGTG
>NW_014613619.1:0-324 GCF_000485595.1 Priapulus caudatus | reverse complement strand
AACCATGATTAGACTCGGTGATATAAGGCTGAACTTCAAAGAATTTCTTTGAATAAATGTTAGACCATGTATTTTCTTGACCATCAATCGCTTTCGTTTGTAGTAGCGTGAATACTTCAGAAAATGGCTTCTTCACGGGCATTGCATCAATGGCTTCAAACTGAGCAACTAACACATCCGAAGTCATGATACGGAACTTTTGCTTGGCTGCATCTTTGGGTACTTTCAATGGCGAAGAAGACGATAACTGCTTCATGCCATTATGAATATAGCCTAAACCAACAATACCTTTACCTTCCATTGAAGCCAGTAACTTTTGCCCAG
>NW_014613618.1:0-324 GCF_000485595.1 Priapulus caudatus | reverse complement strand
TGTGTGTGTCGTGTGTGTGTGTGTGTCTGTGTGTGTGTGTGTGTCTGTGTGTGTGTGTATGTGCGTGTGCGTGTGCGTGTGTGCGTGCGTGCGTGCGTGCGTGCGTGCGTGCGTGCGTGCGCGCGCGGGATTGGCTACGCGCGGGTAAATGTAATGGTGTCAGTGTTTGTCTGTGACTGTGCTCCTGTGTCCGTGTCTGTGACTGTGTCTGTGTCTGTGCCTGTGTCTGTGTCTGTGACTGTGACTGTGACTGTGCCTGTGTCTGTGTCTGTGACTGTGACTGTGACTGTGTCTGTGACTGTGCCTGTGTCTGTGCCTGTGTCT
>NW_014613617.1:0-324 GCF_000485595.1 Priapulus caudatus | reverse complement strand
GCAATAGCAGTAGCAGCAGTAGCAGCAGCAGCAGCAGCAGCGGCAGCACGCACGCACGCACGCACGCACGCAGGCACGCACGCGCACGCACGCACGCACGCACACACACACACACACACACGCACACACGCACGCACGCACACACGCACACACGCAAACAAACAGACACACACGCACGCACGCACGCACGCACGCACACGCGGCCCGATAACAACAATAGCAATTGTCGGAAACTCGTGGCAGCAGCAGCAGCAACAACAGCGGCAGCAACAGCAGCAGCAACAACAGCGGCAGCAGCAGCAGCAGCAGCAGCGGCGGCAGCAG
>NW_014613616.1:0-324 GCF_000485595.1 Priapulus caudatus | reverse complement strand
AGCAGTAGTAGCAGCAGTAGCAGCAGCAGCACCAGCAGCAGCAGTAGCAGCAACAGCAGTAAGCAGCAGCAGCAGCAGCAGCAGCAGCAGCAGTAGCAGCAACAGCAGCAGTGAGACGGTCATCATGGAAATTATGAGGGTGCAAAATAACACTGTGCAATATAATCTAATACGTGTGCGTAAGAGGGTGTGAAAGGTGTAGATGAAGAGAGAGGGATAGAGAAAGATAGAGAGAGGGGGAGAGGGAGAGAGAGAGAGAGAGAGAGAGAGAGAGAGAGAGAGAGAGAGCGACGAGAGAGAGAGACGAGAGAGAGAGAAGATAGA
>NW_014613615.1:0-324 GCF_000485595.1 Priapulus caudatus | reverse complement strand
TCTCTCTCTCTCTCTCTCTCTCTCTCTCTCTCTCTCTCTCTCTCTGGTTACTCACACTATCTACGTGAACGCCTTCGCCTGCTTACTGAAGCTTTTACAACAAATTTCGTCTGAAGGCTCGAAGGCGGGTACGCGCAACTATGCGTGCATGCGCGGTGCGAAGGTTGTATTTACCTCTATGGGTCAAGCACCGGGAATATATCCACACACGCACGCGAAGATACACGCACACACGCGTACGCACGCACGCACACGCACACGCACACGCACTCTCCCATAGCCATCACACACACACACACACACACACACACACACACACACACA
>NW_014613614.1:0-324 GCF_000485595.1 Priapulus caudatus | reverse complement strand
TGCACTATCCACCATGCACTATGCACTATGCACAATGCACCATGCACTATGCAGTATGCACTATGCACTATGCACTATGCACTATTCACTATGCATTATGCACTATGCACTACAGTGTATGCACTATGCACGATGCACGATGCACCATGCACCATGCACCATGCACCATGCACCATGCACTATGTACTATGCACCATGGACCATGCACCATGCACTATGCACTATGCACCATGCACCATGCACCATGCACTATGCACCATGCACCATGCACTATGCACTATGCACTATGCGCTATGCACTATGCACTATGCACTCTGCACTATG
>NW_014613613.1:0-324 GCF_000485595.1 Priapulus caudatus | reverse complement strand
CTCTCTCTCTCTCTCTCTCTCTCTCTCTCTCTCTCTCTCTCTCTCTCTCTCTCTCTCTCTCTCTCTCTCTCTCTCTCTCTCTCTCTCTCTCTCTCTCTCTCTCTCTCTCTCTCTCTCTCTCTCTCTCTCTCTCTCTCTCTCTCTCTTCTCTCTCTCTCTCTCTCTCTCTCTCTCTCTCTCTCTCTCTCTAACCACGTATGAAATATAGGTTATATCATTTCTGCAATCCAACGGCTCAGGCAGGCAGGCCGGCACGGCATGTACAATCACACGCTTATATACTACAGCGTGACGCCGGGCGTGCGTGCGTGTGTGTATGTGTGC
>NW_014613612.1:0-324 GCF_000485595.1 Priapulus caudatus | reverse complement strand
AAACCTTGCAGATTTTCGTCAACCCACTTCACCTCTTTGGCGCGCCAGTCTGAAACCTGATCAAAGTGATAGACACCCATTTGGTTCAGCATGACCTCCATTTTAGGGCCAACACCTTTGATCTGTTTCAGATCATCCGCGCCGCCTGCGCGTGCACTCGTAAGCATCTCGGGCTTGCCGTCTTTGGCAACCGGTTTGCGGGCCGGTTTGGTCGCGGTTTTCGCCGCTGGCTTTTTAACGGCCGTTTTCGCGGCAGGCTTTTTAGCGGCTGGCTTGGTCGCGGCTTTGGCTGCTGCCGCTGGCTTGGCGGTGGCCTTGGCTTTC
>NW_014613611.1:0-324 GCF_000485595.1 Priapulus caudatus | reverse complement strand
TGTGTGTGCGTGTGTGTGTGTGTGTGCGCGCCTGTCTATGTGCGCGTGCGCTTGGGTGTGCGCGAGTGCTTGGGTGTGTGTTCGCGTGCACCTGTGTGTGCGCGCGTAGGCTTGTGTGTGCGCGTGCGCTTGTGTGTGTGCGTGCGCATGTGTGCCTACGAGTCACGTGCCACGTTAAACTCGCTATACGTTTCCCAAACCTATTAACCGTGTCATTGTGCTGCGAAATGCACCAGCTGTGCGACACTCGCTCAACACACAGAGCCAACAGCAAGCAGCGGGGTCAACTTGGCCTCTCTCTCTCTCTTTCTTTCTCTCTCTCTC
>NW_014613610.1:0-324 GCF_000485595.1 Priapulus caudatus | reverse complement strand
GTTTCGAGATTGAAACGCGCCTGAAAGCAAAAATGAACATTCCGGTGTTCCATGATGATCAGCATGGCACGGCTATTTGCGTCACCGCGGCGGTGCGTAACGGTTTGCGCGTAGCCGATAAAAACATAGAAGACATCAAACTGGTTTGCTCAGGTGCAGGCGCTGCGGCGATAGCCTGCCTCAATCTACTGGTTGAAATGGGCTTGAAGAAAGAAAACATTCTCGTCAGCGACCGTTGCGGTGTGATTTACACGGGTCGCAAAGAAGAAATGAACCCCTACAACTCCGCCTATGCGGTGGATACCGACGCACGCACTTTGGGTG
>NW_014613609.1:0-324 GCF_000485595.1 Priapulus caudatus | reverse complement strand
CAGTAGACCCTCCCATAAACAGCTACAAACAGTAGACCCCCATAAAGCATCTATAAACAGTAGACCGCCCCCCATAAAGCATCTCCAAACAGTAGACCCCCCATAAAGCATCTCCAAACAGTAGACCCCCCATAAATCAGCTCCAAACAGTAGAATCCCCGCCCCCCATAAAGCATCTCCAAACAGTAGACCCCCTATAAAGCATCTCCAAACAGTAGACCCCCCATAAATCAGCTCCAAACAGTAGAATCCCCACCCCCCATAAAGCAACTCCAAACAGTAGACCCCTCCATAAATCAGCTCCAAACAGTAGACCCCCCCCCC
>NW_014613608.1:0-324 GCF_000485595.1 Priapulus caudatus | reverse complement strand
GTAACAGAGATAAAATAAGACATAATTGAAGCTGCCTGCTTGTATTAACAAGCAGACAGCCAAGTATTATCTTTTTCTTATCTACCTGAAATATAAAATATTTCTGGCATATCCGTAAAGTTTCTTTTATAGTGTCGTCAGCTACAGATATTGTTCTTGGCGGTTATGGACGTTCCCATCGTGTTACCCCTGAATTCCCTCTGTCATTACCTGTAAGCGACAATCAATTATGTTTAATTTATATCAGGTAAAAGTTTATGGCTACAGGCACAGTAAAGTGGTTTAACGAATCAAAAGGTTTTGGTTTTATTTCTCAAGATGATG
>NW_014613607.1:0-324 GCF_000485595.1 Priapulus caudatus | reverse complement strand
CATACAGCGTGTATACAGCGTACATACAGCGTGCATACAGCGTGTATACAGCGTGTACACTGCGCGTGTATATCGCGTGTATACAGCGTGTATATCGCGTGTATACAGCGTGTATACAGCGCGTGCATACAGCGTGTATACAGCGTGCATACCGCGTGTACACTGCGCGTGTATATCGCGTGCATACAGCGTGCATACAGCGTGTATACAGCGTGTATACAGCGTGCATACAGCGTGCATACAGCGTGTATACAGCGTGCATACAGCGCGTGCATACAGCGTGTACACTGCGCGTGTATACAGCGTGTATATCGCGTGTATACA
>NW_014613606.1:0-324 GCF_000485595.1 Priapulus caudatus | reverse complement strand
GCAAGACAGAGAAAGAGAGAGGGGAGAGAGTGAGACATAGAAAGAGCGAGGGGAGAATGGAGAGAGCAAGACATAGAAAGAGAGAGAGAATGGAGAGAGCAAGACAGAGAAAGAGCGAGAGAATGGAGAGAGCAAGACATAGAAAGAGAGAGAGAGAATGGAGAGAGCAAGACAGAGAAAGAGAGAGGGGAGAGAGCAAGACATAGAAAGAGAGAGAGAAGGGGGAGAGCAGGACAGAGAAAGAGAGAGGGGAGAGAGCAAGACATAGAAAGAGAGAGAGAAGGGGGAGAGCAAGACAGAGAAAGAGAGAGAGAAGGGGGAGAG
>NW_014613605.1:0-324 GCF_000485595.1 Priapulus caudatus | reverse complement strand
AGAGAGAGAGAGAGAGAGAGCGCGCGCGTGAGCATGAGCGAGCGTGTGTGCGTGTATGGCAGGGTGGCAGCGCAGTGGCGGGAAATCTTTGTCAACACTAGCGACGATAGCGTCACAATGACAGCGATTGTCCCTCAGTTCGAACGCGCTGTGGATGGATGGGGGGTGGGGGGCGGACAAACCCATTCAAGGTAATAAAAAGGGATGTGGGGGAGGGAAGAGAGGAGAAGGTGGGCCTGGAAAGAGAGGAGGAGGTGGGCATGGAAAGAGAGGAGGAGGTGGGCATGGAAAGAGAGGAGGAGGTGGGGGAGGGAAGAGAGGAGG
>NW_014613604.1:0-324 GCF_000485595.1 Priapulus caudatus | reverse complement strand
CAGCATAGGCACAGATGAGTAGCACTTTTTCATCATAGTGATTTTCTAACCAATCTACTAACCATCTCACTCGTGGATCGAATTCAAGCCATGCATCTTGATTGTAATGTAGTATTTCTGGGTGTAATTTTTGATTTAGTAAGTGCGCAAGATCTGCCTCAATGTCTAATTCACTGACATCTGCATCAAACTGATATTGCTCAGGCATAAGCAATGGATAGGTATATAACTTTCTTTCTGGAAATCCTGCCACCGCATCACGCGTATTGCGAAATAACACGCGACCTGTGCCATGCCGATCCAGTAAACTTTGAATCAAATGAT
>NW_014613603.1:0-324 GCF_000485595.1 Priapulus caudatus | reverse complement strand
TCTCTCTCTACTCTCTCTCTCTTCTCTCTCTCTCTCTCTCTCTATATATATATATATATATATATATAATACATATATATACGGGATGATGTTGTACGTGTGATGATATTGATGATGTTGATGTATGTTGACGTTGATGATGTTGATGTATGTTGACGTTGATGATGTTGATGTATGTTGACGTTGATGATGTTGATAGGTGTTAGCGTCCTCATACCTCCTTCGCACCAAGCTTGATCGGAGTTAGATCGTGAGCCTCGAGAACCTATAAAACATTAATTATATAATATAATAATTATAATATACTGTAATGTAATGTAATTT
>NW_014613602.1:0-324 GCF_000485595.1 Priapulus caudatus | reverse complement strand
AGGCCTGGACCGTCTCTACGGGACGTAGATCTACTGCCACTACCCCCGTGTGTGTAGGGGAGGCCTGGACCGTCTCTACGGGACGTAGATCTACTGCCACTACCCCCGTGTGTGTAGAGGAGGCTTGGGCCGTCTCTAGGACATAGATCCACTGCCACTACCCCCGTCTGTGAAGGGAAGGCCTGCACCGTCTCTACGGGACACAGATCCACTGCCACTACCCCCGTATGTGTAGAGGAGGCTTGGACCGTCTCTAGGACATAGATCCACTGCCACTACCCCCGTGTGTGTAGCGGAGGCATGGGCCGTCTCTAGGACATAGAT
>NW_014613601.1:0-324 GCF_000485595.1 Priapulus caudatus | reverse complement strand
AAGATTATCGCAGGCGTAACTGCTGCTGAATTTCCAGCGAATATTATTGCGTATTCCGGTGCAGCTTGCGGAAACTCGACGGCCATTAATGGCAAGGAATTCAAATTGCGTGCAAATGAATAGTCTGCCCCCGAGTAAATGCTGTCCGCGATATTCTTGCGGGAATTTAAGTACGCCATCCACATAGGGCGTCGCTTTGCCATCTTCTCCAAATAGGGGCTGCCCCCGAGCCTCGGTGTTTAAACCCGGAAATTTCTCATCGATACACAGTGTAAAAGTTTTTTCATCTTCACTACTCGAAAACACAAATGGGTAGCGGCGAAC
>NW_014613600.1:0-324 GCF_000485595.1 Priapulus caudatus | reverse complement strand
AAAGAGAGAGAGCGAGCGAAAGAAAGAAAGAGAGAGAGAGAGAGCGAGCGAGAGAAAGAGAGAGGGGAAGAGAGAGAGGAAGAAAGAGAGAGAGAGCGCAGCATATGTAGTTATGCATCTGAATCACGATTTCTTTTCGATTCGAATCTAATTTCGCCGCGCATTACTTGTCAGTAGGTCAGGATGTTGTCCGGAGTGAATGCGATCAGAATCCTCTTGATCGTCACCTGATGGATGACTCATAGGTTATACCCGCAGCGTGTCGCCTACAGTCAGTAACCATAGAGCAACGAATGCATATATATATATATATATATATATATA
>NW_014613599.1:0-324 GCF_000485595.1 Priapulus caudatus | reverse complement strand
ATATATATATATATATATAATATATATATATATATATATATATATATCGCTTATTTATCAAGCTCTGTATCACAACATGTCCAGCGAATCAATCACTGTAACAGTTGCTTTCGTAGATAGTGTTGCCGTCGCCAGAGCCCGAGATATGCCAACGTATCCTCGCCCAATGTCGCTGTGAAATTCTCCCACACCCTCTCCGATCTCTTTCTCCCCACCTCTCACATTTCTCCAGCTCCGATCTCCTTCTCCCCACCTCTCACATCTCCCCTATCTCCTTCTCCCCACCTTCTCACATCTCCCCCATCTCCTTCTCCCCACCTCTCC
>NW_014613598.1:0-324 GCF_000485595.1 Priapulus caudatus | reverse complement strand
TCTCTCTCTCTCTCTCTCTCTCTCTCTCTCTCTCTCTCTCTCTCGTCGTCTCTCTCTCTCTCTCTCTCTCTGTCTCTCTCTCTCTCTCTTCCCTTTCCTCTCTCTCTCTTTTTCCTCTTCCTCTCTCTCTCTCGCGCGCGCTCTCTCGTTCTCTCTCTCTCTCTCTCGCTCTCCGTCCCTCTCTCTCTGTTTCTCCCCCTCTCTATGTACACTATATACGCATGTGTCTACTGCATACACGCGTACTGGGGACACTCTGCTCACATACACACGCCTGTGAAGATGTAGCGAGTAAAACACGCATGAAGGTATGATACATTAGAG
>NW_014613597.1:0-324 GCF_000485595.1 Priapulus caudatus | reverse complement strand
TTCTTCTCTCTCTTCCTCCCCCTCTCTCGCTTCCCCTCTCTTCCTCCCCCTCTCTTTCTTCCCCCTCTTCCTCCCCCTCTCTTTCTTCCCCCTCTCTTCCTCCCTCTCTCTTCCTCCCCCTCTCTTCCCCTCTATTTCTGTCTTCTGTCTCTATCTCACTTTCTTCCTCGTTCTACCTGCTCGCTCAGTCTCTCCCCGTTTCCCATTTTTCTTTCTGCTTCTTTTTCGCCCCTCTTCCCCATCTCCTTATGTTCCCTTCTCTCTCTTTCTCTCTTTCTTCCTCATTTCCTCTTTCTCTTTATTTACTTACCGATCACCTCTCGC
>NW_014613596.1:0-324 GCF_000485595.1 Priapulus caudatus | reverse complement strand
TCTCTCTCTCTCTCTCTCTCTCTCTCTCTCTCTCTCTCTCTCTCTCTCTCTCTCTCTCTCTCTCTCTCTCTCTCTCTCTCTCTCTCTCTCTCTCTCTCTCTCTCTCTCTCTCTTCTCTCTCTCTCTCTCTCTCTCTCTCTCTCTCTCTCTCGTTCACGTGCTCGCACTCTCTTTCCTTCTCTCTCATTTACATAAGAAATACCGCAAGAACTTCTACGCTTGAGAGAGCGAGCCATGTTTAAACATGTAGCGCAGCCGACAGCTGGAGCTAACCGAGCCAATCAATTCAGAATCGAGAGAGAGCGAGAGAGAGATAGTGAGTGT
>NW_014613595.1:0-324 GCF_000485595.1 Priapulus caudatus | reverse complement strand
AGTAGTAGTAGCAGCAGCAGCAGCAGCAGCAGTAGCAGCAACAGTAGCAGTACAGCAGCAGTAGCAGCAGCAGCAGCAGCAGCAGTAACAGTAGCAGTAGCAGCAGCAGCAGTAGCAGCAGCAGTAGCAGCAGCAGTTAGCAGCAGCAGTAGCAGCAGCAGCAGCATTGTCCACAGCGTAGCAACAGCAGCAGCAGCAACAGTAGCAGCAGTAGTAGTAGCTGCAGCAGCGGTAGCAGCAGTAGCAGCAACAGTAGCAACAGCAGCAGTAGCAATAGCAGCAGCAGTAGAAGAAGAAGCAGCAGCAGCAGCAGTAGCAGCAGTA
>NW_014613594.1:0-324 GCF_000485595.1 Priapulus caudatus | reverse complement strand
CGTCAGTGTAAGATCATAAATGAGGAATAGAAAATGGAATCAGTAAAAAAATTATCAGGCGTAGCACTTGCTTCAGCAACCGCAGCATTATTGTTATCTGCATGTGGTGGTGACAAGGCGGCGACAGAGAAGCCAGCAACAGCAGAAAAGCCTGCAACAGAGCCAGCGGCAACGGTTGCAGAAGTAAAGTGTTCTGGTACGAACTCTTGTAAAGGTTCTTCTGAGTGCGCTACTGCTACTAGTGGCTGTAAAGGTCAGAACAGCTGTAAAGGTAAAGGATGGGTTAAATCAGCATCTAAAAAGACCTGTGAAGCAGCAGGTGGC
>NW_014613593.1:0-324 GCF_000485595.1 Priapulus caudatus | reverse complement strand
GAGAGAGAGAGAGAGAGAGAACAACTATCGTGTTACAGCTGACAATGCGTCTCTTATTTATTAGTATCTTATATTATTATTATATATTATTATTGTTATTGTTATTATTATTATTATTATTATTATTATTTATTATTTATTATTTATGATTATATGATTATATGATTATATTATTATTATTTATTATTATTAATTATTAATTATTAATTTTGATCTTATCTATTGTCGTCTACCTGCTGTCATTGAATCGCGTGTACGAGAACTCGTCGAATGACACGCACGAACGTACGCACGCACGCACGCACACACGCACGCACGCACGCA
>NW_014613592.1:0-324 GCF_000485595.1 Priapulus caudatus | reverse complement strand
GTTTTAATAATGCAGATATTCGCTCCTTGACGGATAAAGATGGACATCGTCTAGCGATGATGGGGGGGAAACTGAAAGAGGTTTCAAACGCATCACGCAATGGAAAAATTGATGCCGAAGAGGCGTTTTTATACTTTGAAGAAAAGGACGCCAATGGTTCGTGGGCATCAGTCAATTCTGATGATCGGTCTAACCGCAATCGTTTGGACTTAGACAAACGTATACGCGTGTTGGGCACGATGTTTGAGGCGCAGCTGAGTGCAAGTCCTCGCTCTAGAACGCCGTCTTCTGTTGCTAATGAGCCCATCTCTTTTAAGGGCAAAG
>NW_014613591.1:0-324 GCF_000485595.1 Priapulus caudatus | reverse complement strand
CACACACACACACACACACGACTGCAGCGGCTTACGTGCCCACCTTACGTTAATGACACCCCCCCCCCTTCCACCCTGTGAGCAGGTGCGACGTCCACGCACGCGCCAGCCAATCTTCAGCCGAATTCAGCTGAGGATAAAGCGGAGAGCTCTCGCGTGTTGTGTGTGTGGGGGGCGTGCGTGCGCGCGCGTGTGTGTGTGTGGGTGTGCGTGCATGCGTGCGTGTATGTGTGTGGGTGGGGGGGGGTTATCGGACTGAGTTGCCTTTATCGCGAGCGACTGCTCCAACGTCGCGAGAGAGAGATACGCACAGAGACAGAGGGA
>NW_014613590.1:0-324 GCF_000485595.1 Priapulus caudatus | reverse complement strand
CGCTCTCTTCTCTCTCTCTCTCTCTCTCTCTCTCTCACTCGCGTTATCTTTCATCTCATCTCAGCCGTGCCCGCCAGCCAGAGACTCGTAATGGTTTTCCAATGCTGTTAGAAATTGCGGCTAGCACGCCGATGGCTGCCGACTAGGTATAGTTGCATGCCTCGTCGGTACCCGCCTGCCTACGATGACGAGCTGTTGTACCGGAGGCTACGACAACGGGTAGATAAACGCATGCTCCCCGCACACACACACTGACACACACACACACACACACACACACACACACACACACACACACACACACACACACACACACACACACAC
>NW_014613589.1:0-324 GCF_000485595.1 Priapulus caudatus | reverse complement strand
ATTAATGAAGCCCGAAGCCACGTACTCTGTTCTTTCGTTGTTTATCAGTGTAGCGTCACGCTTGCCATTGTTTCGTGACGCGCGCTCTCTCTTTGTGCGTCGTGCGCGCATCTAGGCAACCCGCGTTGCTATGCCCCAGATCCCACGACATCTCGCCATGCTCTTCTCGTAACGCACCAAAGCTACCCTGCGTATTCGATGCCGTGCCGTGAATAAAGAGCAAGATGGAGCCATCCTTAGCATCGGCGAGTAACTGCGGATCATCATTTCGCACAAAATCATCCGCCGATAAGGTTTTATTATTCCAACGATACAAACCCTGCT
>NW_014613588.1:0-324 GCF_000485595.1 Priapulus caudatus | reverse complement strand
ACCCCATGGATGTCATGCGTACTGCTTGCTCGGTATTAGGCACCTGCTTACCTGAAAAAGACGATCAATCCGTTGCAGAAACACGTGAAATTCTTGATCGCTTGATGGCAAGCTTTGGCTCGATGCTGTTGTACTGGTATCACTTCGCCATCAATGGCAAACGTATTGATGTGGAAACCGATGATGACAGCGTTGGCGGTCATTTCTTGCATTTGCTACACGGTGAAACCCCTAAAGATTCTTGGGTCGACGCGATGCACACCTCATTGATTCTGTATGCTGAGCATGAATTTAATGCCTCGACCTTTGCAGGACGCGTAATAG
>NW_014613587.1:0-324 GCF_000485595.1 Priapulus caudatus | reverse complement strand
CGCACACACACACACACACACACACACACACACACACACACATACACGAGATATGTATAGATACGAAATTAGTGCGATCGAGAGAGAGAGAGATGTATATATACATACATAGACGAGATCTGTATAGGAATGAAATCGATGCGTGATAGTGACGGAGCTATCAGTATCACGCAGCGCCTGCATGCCGCATGGACTGGATCTGTCACTCGACACGCTGTTGTTGACTTTCAATAATTCATCATCGACCGCAGTATTAATGGCCTGACTAAAAATTAATCGGGAGAGATGCGGGGGAAGGGGAGAGGGAGAGAAGGGGAAGGGGAG
>NW_014613586.1:0-324 GCF_000485595.1 Priapulus caudatus | reverse complement strand
GATTGGTGTGTTCGCGTGTGCTTTTCTCTAATTTATATATATATATATATATATATTTATATATATGCCAGTTCGTGACGTACGTGTGCGCCCGTTCGTTCGTATATATGTGTGCGCGCGCGTGCGTTCGTGTGTGTGTGTGCGTTCGTTCGCGTGTATGCGTGCGTTGGTGCGTATATTCACCGCACGTAATGCGGCGCGTAGCCTCATTAAATATAAGAACGAGAAAAACCACTTTTTGTTCGCGCACACAAACGCGGGGATTTTTGTCCTTGAATAGCAGCAGCTATAGCTATATATATATATATATATATATAGTATATA
>NW_014613585.1:0-324 GCF_000485595.1 Priapulus caudatus | reverse complement strand
CTCTCTCTCTCTTCTCTCTCTTCTCTCTCTCTCTTCCTCGGGTCTCTCGTCTCTCTCTCTCTCTCTCTCTCTCTCTCTCTCTCTCTCTCTCTCTCTCTCTCTCTCTCTCTCTCTCTCTCTCTCTCTCTCTCTCTCTCTCTCTCTCTCTCTCTCTCTCTCTCTCTCCTCCTCTCTCTCTCTCTTCCTCTCTCTCGCGCTCTTTCTCTCTCACTCTCTTCCCCTCGCTCTCTCTCAATTTATCTCTTTCTCGAGGCGGTAGCGCTGCTGGACGAGGCTGTACGACAGATTGTCTATACAGACGTTTGATTATCTATCAGACTGATT
>NW_014613584.1:0-324 GCF_000485595.1 Priapulus caudatus | reverse complement strand
GAGAGAGAGAGAGAGAGAGAGAGAGAGAGAGAGAGAGTCCTCGCGCCGCTAATAGAAAGAAGTGGTGCAACGCCCCTCAAGAGCGGTGCCTTTACATTTCACTCAAGGCGCACACGCACGCGCGAGCAGTTTTCAAATCAATCAAATCAATCGATCTTCATCTCGCCGCTTCCACACAAAACCACGAGAACACTTCCGCTGCATCTTGTCTTTCGAACGTGACACTCGAGCCGGTCAGTAATCCCACAGCGGCTGTCGGTGTGTGTGTGTGTGTGTGTGTGTGTGTGTGTGTGTGTGTGTGTGTGTGTGTGTGTGTGTGTAGTG
>NW_014613583.1:0-324 GCF_000485595.1 Priapulus caudatus | reverse complement strand
AGGAGAGTAGAGAGAGAGAGGGAGATAGAGAGAGAGAGGGAGATAGAGAGAGAGGGGGAGATAGAGAGAGCGGAGGCTGTTTACTTGGACGCACGGCCGCACACAGCCGGCGACAATCGGCGCGATGGCTCACCGCTCGGCGGCCATGTTTGCGCAGCACTTGAGCTGCACTTTGCCGGCGAGGAGCGTGCGCTGACGGCGGCAGCGGCGGCAACACACACACATACACACACAGGCGCGCGCACGCACGCACGCACGCACGCACACACACACGCGCGCACACACACACACGTACGCATACACGCGCACGCACGCACGCACACA
>NW_014613582.1:0-324 GCF_000485595.1 Priapulus caudatus | reverse complement strand
AACGCAACAGCGACGTACGAAAACAGGACCAGGGTCAACCACTTAAGGAAGCGCGCATAGTTATCGTAAGGAATCCATATCTGAAGGATGGCAGACGACAGGCCAAGCGCGACCACATAAAGCTGCTGGGGACCGCGCACGAGCAGATGGAGCACCGCCCCCATTGCGGCCAGGTCTGCCGCGATGTTGATGGTGTTCGCGGCAGCGAGGACGAGCACCAATGCGATCACGAGCCATTTCGGCCCGTACACCCGCATGTTGGAGGCTAGCCCTTTTCCGCTCACGCGTCCGATACGCGCGCTGATCATCTGGATCGCAACCATC
>NW_014613581.1:0-324 GCF_000485595.1 Priapulus caudatus | reverse complement strand
CGCAGTTTCCTTTTTGATAGTAATCCCAGTCTGCCTGGGATTTTTTGTGCCTATTCGCTTTGGAGCTGCGAGGGCAGGTGACAGCCTGTTCTTTTACCTGTAAATTGTGTCACTTATTCTCTAATATGGTATGTAAGAAAAAATGTTTCCTGGCGCACCTCAAACTCCCCAACTGAGTAAATCAGAACGTAAACTGTGTAAAGTGTATAAAAACCTCAATGAAAATGACCGTGCAACATTAATGGCGTTTGCGGAGTTTTTAAATACGCGAGATATTGCTTCGGGCGAAACAGTTGAAACAGGCATGCAAGTGCCGCTTGAAAT
>NW_014613580.1:0-324 GCF_000485595.1 Priapulus caudatus | reverse complement strand
AAACGCGGCGACGTATTAAAAGATGCTTCTGCGGTAGAGAATTATTTAAAATTAAAACTTCGTCATTATCCTTATGAAGTATTTGCTTGTGTGTTTTTAGACAATCAACATCGCGTGATTGAGTTTGAAGAATTATTTCGTGGCACCATTGATACTACAAGTGTTCACCCACGTGAAGTCATTCGACGTGTGTTACACCATAGTTTTAAATGCTTGATAGATTTAATCCATTGAATAATATAATAAATATAAACTTAAGTTCTCTGGGGATATAGTTACCTTGAAACTTTCCAATACGGAAAAATATTTATGGCGATAACTGAC
>NW_014613579.1:0-324 GCF_000485595.1 Priapulus caudatus | reverse complement strand
CAATGTGGTAATGACGGATGTCTTTGCAGGTGGCGCAACCTATAGTTCAGGCGATTTATGCAGATACAGGCGTATTGAATGTAGGGGAGACTTGGATTTATACAGCAAGTTATACAGCAACACAAGATGATATTGATGCTGGAACAGACTTAGTGAATACCGCGAGTATTGTAACTACAGAGTTACCAACAGCAGAAGAAGCACAAGCAACGACGACCATTACCCAGACGCCAAGTTTAACGATTACGAAGGTTGCAGATCCATTATTGATCACGGCACCAGGAGTTATCAATTATACTATTACGGTAGTGAATGACGGAAATA
>NW_014613578.1:0-324 GCF_000485595.1 Priapulus caudatus | reverse complement strand
ATGGTAGATATGCACCATTGATACGTTTGTTTAATGAGGCGACTCGTTAAGGTATATGTTTCAGTTTATTCGCAATTGGTCTGATCGACGTATTATTGAACGTTCGAGTGTGACACCTAAACAATGGACGAATGCACACAAAGCGTTGCCTCTCTTGGTAGGATTTTCTGATGATGATCTGAGACGTCTAAAAAATTTGGCTATCTTATTCCTGGATCAGAAATCATTTGAAGGAGCGCATGGATTCGTTATAACTCAGCAGGTTAAGTTGATTGTTGCTTTGCAGGCATGCCTTCTCTTATTGAATATCAAACAAAGATATGA
>NW_014613577.1:0-324 GCF_000485595.1 Priapulus caudatus | reverse complement strand
GCGCGCGCATGTATCGATGCACACGGGAGAGTTTCTTCTCTGATGAGCTACTGCATTCACTGCCCCTGCTGTTCCAGGTCCAGCCTTCACTCCCCCTGCTGTTCCAGGTCCGGCATTCACTCCCCCTGCTGTTCCAGGTCCGGTCTTCACTCCCCCTGCTGTTCCAGGTCCGGTCTTCACTCCCCCTGCTGTTCCAGGTCCGGTCTTCACTCCCCCTGCTGTTCCAGGTCCGGTCTTCACTCCCCCTGCTGCAGCGAGGCGTTGAGCGGCCAGCGATCGCCTTCGTCCGCACGCAGCCGCCTCAGCGGACTCTTCTGCCCCGCT
>NW_014613576.1:0-324 GCF_000485595.1 Priapulus caudatus | reverse complement strand
ATATATATATATATATATATATATATATATATAGATTATATATATATATACATATAAACAATCTTCATGTCTTACGTCTCTACCTGTAATTGAGACGTACAACATACAAGGACGTGAGTATTCAGGGCAATCATGCAGCTTTGTATCTCCATACATCATGCACCTCCTCCTCTCCACCCTACCTCCTCATCCTCCTCCTCCTCCTCATCCTCCTGTTCATCCTAGCACCTTCCTCACCTCCTCCTCTCCATCCTAGCTCCTTTCCCACCTCCTAGCTCCTCCTCCTCTCCATCCTAGCACCTCCTCCTCCTCCATCCTCCTCCT
>NW_014613575.1:0-324 GCF_000485595.1 Priapulus caudatus | reverse complement strand
CTCTCTCTCTCTCTCTCTCTCTCTCTCTCTCTCTCTCTCTCTCTCTACTCTTCTCTCTCTCTCTCCCTCTCTCTCTCTCTCTCTCTTTATCTCGCTCTCTATTTCGTTATGCCTTCCTACCCTCTTTATTTTTCTCTCTCGTTCTCCCCCATCATTTCTCCCCCTACTCAGCAGTTTCTGTGTTCGTCGCAGATTCTATAGATGTATAGGAAGTCTATTCACTCACACCTCACTGTATAGGTATACCGACCGACACACACACACAGACAGAGAATGAACACACACACACACACACACACACACACACACACACACACACACACA
>NW_014613574.1:0-324 GCF_000485595.1 Priapulus caudatus | reverse complement strand
AAAGGAATAAACCAAATGAGCGCAGCATTGCAAAATCTGGTTAACCAGCCGTACAAACATGGTTTCGTCACCGACATTGAATCAGACATTGCACCAAAAGGATTGAATGAAGATACTATTCGACTGATTTCATCCAAAAAAATGAACCTGAGTGGTTGCTGGCATTTAGATTAAAAGCATATAGCAAATGGCTCAGCATGAAAGAGCCGCATTGGCAAAATGTAACGCACAAAAAATTGATTTCCAAGAAATCAGCTATTATGCCGCGCCTAAACCCAAGAAAAATTGGCCAGCATGGATGAAGTCGATCCCGAATTGTTGCGC
>NW_014613573.1:0-324 GCF_000485595.1 Priapulus caudatus | reverse complement strand
GGGAGAGAGATATAGAGACGTTCCCCTTCCCCGAACGGGCACGTACGGGTGCACGCGTTGTGCTAGGCGTATTTTACCCACAAATATTAACCGCCGGCTCATTCGCTCTTAATTCTCAGACGGACTTCCACGGCAGTTCTGTACACTTGCACCGCCGCAGAAGAGTGTTTATAGCGACCACACCACGGCGGCAAACTACGCCGTCAGAGCGGAACAACAGCGAATGCTTATGACGGCAATTTGTTTACGACTGCGCACGCACGCACGAACTTACACGCACGCATACACACACACACACACACACACACACACACACACACACAC
>NW_014613572.1:0-324 GCF_000485595.1 Priapulus caudatus | reverse complement strand
TAGTGCTGGCATTGATTGAAGTAGAAAGCCACTTTGATAGCTACGCCATCTCAAAGTCAGGCGCTCAAGGTATTATGCAAGTAATGCCCTTCTGGTTAGATGAAGTTGGAAGGCCCGATGACAACCTAATTGAACTCAAAACCAATCTACGCATGGGTTGCACCATATTAAAATATTATATGGACATCGATAAAAACGACTTGCACAAAGCACTAGCTAGATACAATGGTAGTCGTGGCTCCAAGGTGTATAGCAATAAAGTATTAAATGCTTTGCGCGACCATTGGTATCAGTCTTGATACCTCTCAACAACATGGTGGTAAG
>NW_014613571.1:0-324 GCF_000485595.1 Priapulus caudatus | reverse complement strand
TGCATGCTTAGTGAGTTTCACCAAATTATTTGCCTGAATATGACTCGTCACATTTAGTTTTGCGACATTTCTACTGCTTCTGGCTACGTTAGTTCCGCGTGTTACGCTGGTTAATGGTGTGCCCTTCTTTGCTTTAACGCCTACATTGACTACATTGAGCTCATGCCGGAATCGTATCTGCATTTTTTGAAAGGCTGTTATTGCTTTTTGCTTTGCCAGGGCCTTTGTCGCTGGATTTGATTGTATCGCTTGCCTATATTTCATCAAAGCATCTTGATAATTTTTCACACTACCAGCAAAACCACTTATGCGATTGGCATAGAC
>NW_014613570.1:0-324 GCF_000485595.1 Priapulus caudatus | reverse complement strand
ATATATATATATATATATATATATATATATATATATATACATCTATATTACACACATATATATATATATTCATTTGTTTGTTTATTTATTTGCTAAGTCTATATTCATCATCCATGCTTTCGTGAGAAAATGTGAACATTTAATGAAATCTTGTCGCAAGAGAGGTTATCGTTAGTTTCTAGCAATGAGAAGGTGAGGGAGTATGCAGGTTACGTAGTTCGAATCCTACATCGTTGTTTACAATTGTGTCATCGAGCATATGTAGCAGCTTTAGTCGAATTGATATAAACCCCATGGAGTTATGGCGCGAACATGCAACGGAGT
>NW_014613569.1:0-324 GCF_000485595.1 Priapulus caudatus | reverse complement strand
TCACGGGAGCTCTTTTTCAAAAGTCTGTGGGAAAAAATAGCTTTCGTCAAAAATTTTACGGGAGCTATTTCGCAGGGTTGAAGAGCGGATCGCTCATCGCTCCCGTGTATTTTTACCCTGGCGTCGTATCTTTAGATTGGTTGCTCTGTGTTCCTGTCGCGCCTCGTCCCCCTCACTTGATTATTGTACCTCTCCTGTCGCCTCCTCCTCGTGCTTCTTGTATTTTTCAGTTCTACTGCTGTCGGTCTGTAATTCGACTGCGGCATCCTTCTCTCTCCCCCTCCCATTTCCTCTCTCTATCTCTCTCTATCTCTCTCTCTCTCT
>NW_014613568.1:0-324 GCF_000485595.1 Priapulus caudatus | reverse complement strand
GCCTAGTCATCAACGCTAGCTCTGTACTAGCCTAGTCATCAACGCTAGCTCTGTACTAGCCTAGTCATCAACGCTAGCGCGGTACTATCCTAGTCATCAACGTTAGCACGGTTCTATCCTAGTCATCAACGCTAGCTCTGTACTAGCCTAGTCATCAACGCTAGCTCTGTACTATCCTAGTCATCAACGCTAGCTCTGTACTAGCCTAGTCATCAACGCTAGCTCTGTACTATCCTAGTCATCAACGCTAGCTCTGTACTAGCCTAGTCATCAACGCTAGCTCTGTACTATCCTAGTCATCAACGCTAGCTCTGTACTATCCTA
>NW_014613567.1:0-324 GCF_000485595.1 Priapulus caudatus | reverse complement strand
AGTAGCAGCAGTAGCAGTAGCGGCAGTAGCAGCAGTAGCAGCAGTAGCAACAGTAGCAGTAGCGGCAGTAGCAGTAGCAGCAGCAGCAGTAGTAGCAGCAGCAGTAGCAGCAGCAGCAGCAGCAGCACGTAATCATCGGCAGCAGCTGTTCTGCTGCTGGGTGGTTGCCCTGCCGCCGCTGCCGCCGCTGCCGCCGCCGCCGCTACGATAAGATACCATACGTACCACACACACGCACACATATGCACGCACGCACGCACGCACGCACGCACGCACGCACGCACGCACGCACGCACGCACGCACGCAGAGTCAGACCGAAAGAG
>NW_014613566.1:0-324 GCF_000485595.1 Priapulus caudatus | reverse complement strand
GCCAACAATAGCCCCTACAATAAAAGGAATAAAAGGCATAATAGATCTCCTTGGGTTTAAATATAAATTTCTAGTCGTATATGAACGAGCATACACCACACACTATATACCTCATATCATATATAGTAAAACAATAAGTTGTTAAGCTACTATAAAATTTGACGCACACTTGATAATGAAAAGTGGCTTAGAACCTAGCTTAAACACCCTTTTTATCGGTTTTTAAGATGGTTATATTCAACCATTTTTCCTTCTTCCATTTTCAGCAACCTATCAGCTACATGAAAATAATGATCATCATGAGTAACGGAAACCACCGTTTTT
>NW_014613565.1:0-324 GCF_000485595.1 Priapulus caudatus | reverse complement strand
AGGTGCCGTAGACCCAGCCTCGCAGACCCGGAAAGCCGATATCGCACCAGTTAAAACCGGCGACGCAGCCCCACACTGTGACGGCCACGCCACCCGGTATCTGGGCGACGATAGGGAAATCGGCGGCCGGCCCGGCGTAGAGATTGACGGTCTGATTCGTGAATGCCTGCGACTGCGCGTGCGCGGGCGGCGACACCACGAATATGCCGGCTAGCGCGGCGAGCACGACACCGAGAAACTGCTTGCGCATTGCTGCCTCCCGCTGGGCGGAACCACCCGGAGATTTATTGAGATAGCAACCGTAACGGTAGCAGATAAGACTTT
>NW_014613564.1:0-324 GCF_000485595.1 Priapulus caudatus | reverse complement strand
ATAGTATAGCTTCATAGCTTCATAGCTTCGTACCTTCATAGCTTCATAGCTTCATAGCTTCGTAGCTTCATAGCTTCATAGCTTCACAGCTTCATAGCTTCATAGCTTCATGGCTTCGTACCTTCATAGCTTCATAGTATAGCTTCATAGCTTCATAGCTTCGTACCTTCATAGCTTCATAGCTTCGTAGCTTCATAGCTTCATAGCTTCACAGCTTCATAGCTTCATAGCTTCATAGCTTCGTAGCTTCATGGCTTCGTACTTCATAGCTTCATAGCTTCATAGCTTCATAGCTTCAAAGCTTCATAGCTTCATAGCTTCATA
>NW_014613563.1:0-324 GCF_000485595.1 Priapulus caudatus | reverse complement strand
GTCGGCGGAGGCCACGCTAAGATAAAAGGTTAATACGGCAGCTAATAACCACTGGCACACGCGAAGGCTCCAAAACTGCATAGACAACACTTCAAATAATCCTACAAAATTCTAGTTTTTGACTACGAAATCCTTGCTGCCAATGGAACTTTATTGATATGCTCGTTGAAATCGCGACTGATATAGTCAACATCAGGCATTTCACGATAGTAGTAAAATAGTCCGCCACTGCCAGATAATGCAAAAAATAAATATATGAATAACAAATGTGAAGGTTTCATAGTTATTCAACTCCCGGGGGGACTTCACCCGCTAAAGATTCGA
>NW_014613562.1:0-324 GCF_000485595.1 Priapulus caudatus | reverse complement strand
TGACGATAGCAGAAATAGCAAATGTATTGGGCTTGTCGGAATCAACAATAAAGCGCAAATGGATGATGGCTAAAGCATGGTTGTACAAGGAAATAAAACAATAGAAACAGCAGCTTTTGAACGGATTGAAAAGTATTTCTTTTCTGCTCTAGAGATTGACAAGACCTTGCGCTTAGAGTGGCTTGAGCGAGCCTTGGATCATGATCGGGTGACGTTAGAAGAAGTGCGATCTTTATTACATGCCCACCATGCGTCTGATACCTTTTTGTCTAAGCCATTACCGTTAAGTAAAACCTTTGATGAGATGAGTGGACGCTGTCCCGA
>NW_014613561.1:0-324 GCF_000485595.1 Priapulus caudatus | reverse complement strand
TATAATATTATAAACCTATAGTAAGCCGTATATGTATGAGAAACAAGAATCGGCCATTCGGACACCAGACAGGGAATCCGATTGTTTTAAGATCGGGCGTAGAGAGAGTAAAGGTTGTGTAATGTCCCCACGAGCTTATAGCATCTGTTCTTAGAGTATCATGCGTGAGAAACCAACTCATTCCAACGGAAATTGGATTGGTGGCGCGAAACAAATTAATCTCAGATTTGCAGACGTCATTACGCTATTATGCATTAGTAAGAAAAAGTTGTTGGCCAAGTTAGAGCGTGTGCATGGAGGAGACGAGCAAAGTGAAAAATCTGA
>NW_014613560.1:0-324 GCF_000485595.1 Priapulus caudatus | reverse complement strand
CCATATACACCCGAACGCACGCGCGCACGTACATACAGGCGCGCGCACACACACGCACGTACGTACGCACGCACACACACACACACCCCCACACACACACGCGCGCGCGCGCGTTCACACACATGCAGCCTCCCTACACACATACACACACATGCGCATGCATCCCACCATAACACTCTTAGCACACACACGCACACACGCGCGCGCGCGCGTTCACACGCAGACACACACCCCTCCCACACACACGTACGCAAACACACACCTCCCCCCTACACACACACACACTCTCACACACAGACTTCCCCCACACGCAGGCACATAAAC
>NW_014613559.1:0-324 GCF_000485595.1 Priapulus caudatus | reverse complement strand
TTTTCTTCCTCTCACTGCCCTCCTTTCTACTCTCTTCCTCTCTCTCTTCCTCTCTCTCTCTCCCTCTCCTTCTCTCTCGCTCGCTCTCTCTCTCTCTCTGCTTTTCTCGTTCTCTCTCTCTGCCTTCTCTCTTTCTCTCTGTTCCCCCCATCTCTCTCCCTCTCTCTGTTCGCCTCCATCTTTCTCTCTCTGCCCCTCTCTTTGTCCCTCTTTTCTCTCTCTCTCTCTCTCTATCTTTCTCTCACTTCCTGTCTCTGTTTCCCTCCTCTTTCTCTCTGTCCTCCCCCTCTCTCTTCCTCTTTCTGCCTCCTCTCTCTCTCTTCC
>NW_014613558.1:0-324 GCF_000485595.1 Priapulus caudatus | reverse complement strand
TACTATATATATATATATATATATATATATATTTATATATATATATACATATATATATATATAATAGCTACTGATACCGATCTTCATTTTGCTTGAATATCGGTCGCACATGCAATAATCATGGTTTGTGGAATGTGGTGGGTGGCGCTGTGTCGTTTAGCGGTGTCCTGTCAGTCCACGTTTACGGTGTACCTGTGTGGCCAAAGCCTGATTCCAACGTGGCGCTACGATATGCCTTCAGCGTGTAGTTTTTTTGATTTCTGATATATATATATATATGGGGGTGCGTGTGTGTGTGTGTGTGTGTGTGTGTGTGTGTGTGTG
>NW_014613557.1:0-324 GCF_000485595.1 Priapulus caudatus | reverse complement strand
GTGTGTGTGTCGTGCTGTGTGTGTGTGTGTGTGTGTGTGTGTGTGTGTGTGTGTGTGTGTGTGTGTGTGTGTGTGTGTGTGTGTATGCTTAGCTTCCAGTTCGCTGCACGTCAGTCCATGTTTTTTAGGTTCATGTGCACGTAGAATACGAAAAGCTTCTGTATACTTTACATGTACTTGTATAGAGATGAATATGCAGGCGGTACATTCTTCCATTGTGCATCTATAATTGTTTTAATAGCTAATAATACTTTAGAAGTATTATTAGTTATTGATTGTTTGGAACTTTGCAAACGCTTCATCCTGCTCTCTCTCTCTCTCTCT
>NW_014613556.1:0-325 GCF_000485595.1 Priapulus caudatus | reverse complement strand
TATATCATGACTCATTGTTTATACCTAGCGTTGATCTATATACGCACTATATCATGACTCATCGTTTACACCTAGCGTTAATCTATATACGCACTATATCACGACTCATCGTTTATACTTAGTGTTGATCTATATACGCACTATATCATGACTCATTGTTTATACCTAGCGTTGATCTATATACGCACTATATCACGACTCATCGTTTATACCTAGTGTTGATCTATATACGCACTATATCACGACTCATTGTTTATACTTAGTGTTGATCTATATACGCACTATATCATGACTCATTGTTTATACCTAGCGCTGATCTATATAC
>NW_014613555.1:0-325 GCF_000485595.1 Priapulus caudatus | reverse complement strand
AGAGAGAGAGAGAGAGAGAGAGAGAGAGAGAGAGAGAGGAGAGAGAGAGAGAGAGATGGGGGAATGAGGAGATTAGCGGAGGAAGCCACCGTGATGGAGGAGATGGAGACCAATTGCAATTACTGTGTCGGCAGAACTAGGACAAGAGACGGACCGATGACGGAAGAGAGAGGGGGAAGGAGAAGGGGAGGAAGAGAGCAAGAGTGGGGGATGAGAAAGAGTAGAGAGACATCCTAGGAGATAGATGGATGGATGGATGGATGGATGGATAGCTGGATGGATGCACGGGCGGACGGACGGACGGACGGACTGATGGATGGATAGA
>NW_014613554.1:0-325 GCF_000485595.1 Priapulus caudatus | reverse complement strand
AAGCTGTGATGGGCGACCAGGCATTAAACCTGGTGAAAGCGTTGATTACCTATACCATTCCTTTTTGTGTCTCGCTGATAAGCGCCTTACTGGAAAAGAAACGAGTGATGCAGGAAGTCACAGTGGCGAAATGTTCATACGAGATGCTCCAACCGGTCAAGCAAGATGTTGCCTCAATCAGCTCACTTTCTGATCAGGTGCATACGACGGCAACTAATGTGAATGCGGCATCGAAGAATCGCCTCGCCTTTGTCAAGGAAGTCAGCAAGATTGCCGAGGTCGCCATGAGACAGGGGCAAACAGCCGGACAAATGACGAGTACCGT
>NW_014613553.1:0-325 GCF_000485595.1 Priapulus caudatus | reverse complement strand
TGGAATGTCAGTCTACATCTACAGTAGACTGACCCCAACGCCCATACGGCTGCGCCCCACAAGATTAACAACAATATAGAATGTCAGTCTACATCTACAGTAGACTGACCCCAACGCCCACACGGCTGCGCACCACAAGATTAACAACAACGTAAAATGTCAGTCTAGACGAACAGAGTAACCGCGTTCGGCGCATGCGCATGCGCATGCGCACTACACCACCTGCTAGACCGTGGTGTTCCTAGCTTTCGCATACACGCACAATTTTCAGCAATCAATAATGACGATGAGTATTCGAACGATGGAGAGAACGAGAAGGATCGCC
>NW_014613552.1:0-325 GCF_000485595.1 Priapulus caudatus | reverse complement strand
GGTTCTCGGACAGACCTAGTCCCTGCCCTTAACTTTGACTTCGTAACCCGCTTCTTCGGGTTCGTCGTCGGTCATTTCGGGCGGAAAACCGGGTGCCAGAACGTCAACCCCGGCTGCACCTTCTAGCCGTTTAATAATATTCGGTGATAACTCTCGCGGGCCAAATTGGTCCTGACCGTCCTGGAATATCTTCTCGCACAACGGTGCCAGTTCCAATTCGAGGTTTCCCCGCTTCGCCACTTCGTTAAACAGGCCGATATCTTTGCAGACTAAATCCATAGTGAAACTGATATCCCGACTACCATTCAAAATCACCTGGCTTTCG
>NW_014613551.1:0-325 GCF_000485595.1 Priapulus caudatus | reverse complement strand
TAATTGAAGAGTTCGTAACAAGTCACGTCGATGCGACCGGTATTGTTCATGTTATTGGTCATAGTTTGGGTGGTGCCGTCGCGACGCTTGCTGCTGACTGGTTAAGTGTGAGAAAACCAAAAGAGTAAAACTCTACACTTTTGGTTGCCCTAAGCCTGGTCTGGAATTTTTTGCCCACCGACTAACCAATAAATTGATGTCTGAAAACATTTACAGAGTTTACCACTCCACCGATGTTGTGCCGATGGTGCCGGTTTATCCGTTTACACATTCACCTACCAATCACAGTGGCTATCAAATGCCGAGTGGTGGATTTGTTTCGTTT
>NW_014613550.1:0-325 GCF_000485595.1 Priapulus caudatus | reverse complement strand
TATATATATAATATATATATATATATATATACGTAAATACACGCGCGCGCATACACGCACATACACGCCCGCGGACGAGCATGCTTCTTTACCCAAGCACAACCTCTACCGCCAATCTTCGCATCCTCCCTTGAGACGTATGTGGCCACGCTTCCAACCTGCCCTGTCACAATTGAGGGTTTTTACAGCTAAGCTAGTTTAGTCATCTTGCTAAAGAACACGAAAGAACGTTATAGTAATTGCCCGTTACGATCGAAATTCGAAAAGAAGCATCGAAGAATGGCATGTTTCCTAAACGAAAGGAAAAGCGGGCACGAGAACATGG
>NW_014613549.1:0-325 GCF_000485595.1 Priapulus caudatus | reverse complement strand
CACACACACACACACACACACACACACACACACACACACACACACACACACACACACACACACACACACACACACACACACACACACACACACACACACACACAGATACACACATACGCAGGTGTTTACAACCATTCGTTCTACGCGGTTCTGCGAGTTACGCCCATCGCATTTGTTCTGGAAGTTTACGTAAAAACATCTTTTGCAATAAACACATCACTTGTTAAACCAAACGGCGTTTTATAACAAATCATTGTAATGTTTAATTCTTATTCATTATTTGAATATATATATATATATATATATATATATATATATATATATA
>NW_014613548.1:0-325 GCF_000485595.1 Priapulus caudatus | reverse complement strand
AGAGGAGGAGGAGGGGAGGGGAGAAGGGGAGGGAGAGGGGGAGAGGGAGGGGAGAGCTTCCTCCGCTCGTGCTCGATGGCATACCCACCCCTGTAGACAAGATGACGCAGGTAAGGGAGGAGGAGAGGAGGAGGAGGGGAGGGAGGAGAGAGGAAAAGGGGAGAGAGAGGAGGGGAGAGAGAAGGGAGGGAGAGGGGAGGAGGAGGAGAGAGAGAAGGGAGGGAGAGGGGAGAAGGGGATAAAGTGTGTGAGCATGAGTGAACGAAAGAGAGAGAGAACGTGAGTGAGAGAGAGCAAGAGAGAGATGGAGATAGAGAGAGAGAAA
>NW_014613547.1:0-325 GCF_000485595.1 Priapulus caudatus | reverse complement strand
TCTCTCTCTCTCTCTCTCTCGAAAGATTTCTCTGTGTCACTCTCCCTGTGTGTGTGCGTGCGTGCGCGCCTGCGAGCGTGGCTATATATATATATCCGTCTGTCTGGGTGGATGGCTCACGACTGCATGGCTGTCTGTGGCATAGGTCTGTATGGCTCACTGGCTGTCTGGCCTGCCGACTGGGTGTTAATGTTTTCTTAGCTTCTTCTCTGTGGAGAATTGCAGGTTCGTGTTCTCTGTCAGTATATATATCAAGAGTACATAATAGGAGATACGTACTCTTTATTGCCTATTATGCACTCTTGGTATATATATATATATATAT
>NW_014613546.1:0-325 GCF_000485595.1 Priapulus caudatus | reverse complement strand
AGCAGGAGAGATGGAAAGCTCCCCAGCGACAGAGATAAAAAGCTCCCCAGCAGCAGAGATGGAAAGCTCCCCAGCAACAGAGATAGAAAGCGTCCCAGCGACAGAGATAGAAAGCTCCCCAGCAACAGAGATGGAAAGCTCCCCAGCAACAGAGATAGAAAGCTCCCCAGCAACAGAGATAGAAAACTCCCCAGCAACAGAGATAGAAAACTCCCCAGCAACAGAGATGGGGAGCTCCCCAGCAACAGAGATAGAAAGCTACCCAGCAACAGAGATAGAAAGCTCCCCAGCAGCAGAGATGGAAAGCTCCCCAGCAACAGAGATA
>NW_014613544.1:0-325 GCF_000485595.1 Priapulus caudatus | reverse complement strand
CAGGGTAGAACAGCTAGGTGTGGTGAGGCGAAGTTGAGGCAGGGTAGAACAGCTGAGTGTGGTAAAGCGAAGTTGGGGCAGGGTAGAACAGCTGAGTGTGGTGAGGCGAAGTTGAGGTTAATCTACTGATATCAGTCCGTCCGTTTATGTATCAATCCACCCATCCATTCATCATTTGCATCATTTTGCATCCCGTTGTGCTATCACTCGGATTGATCGAATATGCATAGCTGACATGCATTTTTTTGCCCGCAGGTTTCTATCTGCCTATGCCCCTCCATCGAACGACGAAAACAATCGCGGAACTAATGACGTCATCCTGTCG
>NW_014613543.1:0-325 GCF_000485595.1 Priapulus caudatus | reverse complement strand
GCGGTGTTAAACCAATCTCTGGCACTAGAATGAGAGCTTGTTTTCCGGCCAATAAAATCGGCGCAATGGTGCGCAGGTAAATTTCAGTTTTACCACTGCCCGTAATCCCATGTAATAGCACGGGTTTGATCACGTCATCGGTGTAAAAAGTGCTTAACTGATTTAAGACGCCCTGTTGCTCACTCGTTAATTGGATATTCTTATCTGCATCTGTTGACACGGGTAATGCGGGTAGTTTTGCCGCACATTCTTGTTGAGTCACCAATTGTTTCTTTTTTAACTCACGTAGTAAAGCGCGCCAATTTGCACCTACTTTTTCTTCTAA
>NW_014613542.1:0-325 GCF_000485595.1 Priapulus caudatus | reverse complement strand
ATATCTACACTATATCTCACACATATCTACACTATATATCACACATATCTACACTATATCTCACACATATCCACACTATATATCACACATATCTACACTATATCTCGCACATATCTACGTTATATCTCACCGTAATTCTGCGCGCCCAGCATCTTGGCGACGTCGAGTCCTTTCTTCAGCTGCGCGCCAGCATAAGCCGCCACGTGCGCGTCCGGGTTGCTCGCCGCTCCATTCATGTAGCTGCGAGAATTTTAATTTGAAATTGTTAAAAAAAACTGCTCACCACACACACTCTCTCTCTCTCTCTCTCTCTCTCTCTCGTACG
>NW_014613541.1:0-325 GCF_000485595.1 Priapulus caudatus | reverse complement strand
AGACAGACCTTTTTCAAGTGTCCCCATATCCGTGGTCATTCTGTTGGTTTTGGCGATTGGCATACAGCTTTTATGGCACAGCCAACAAAAACCGGTGATCGCAGCGGCAGAATCTCTGCCCTACCCGTTATCGACCCGAACTTATGTCTTGAGCTCCTTAGGTGAACCCATAGCGGTTTCTAAATTAATGAACCTGTGGTTGCAGGCATTTGATAACCAGCCGGGCTTAAGCATCTCGTTTCGACAACTCGATTACCACCGTTTGACCCAATGGCTTGATACGATCCTGGAATTAGACCCAAGAGGCAATTACCCGATGCTGGTT
>NW_014613540.1:0-325 GCF_000485595.1 Priapulus caudatus | reverse complement strand
ATGTTTAATTTAATATTTTGTCGTTTTGAATGTGTTATCAATCATGACGCTTTTATCAGTAGATTTGAAGCATCAAAAATAGAATCAACGATGGCATCGCTTGGTAAGACTCAATGAAGGCCAGTGCGTCTTCAGTCTCAATTTCCTGTGTTTCCGTGTCCGTTATGATCTTGATTTGATTACCACGTACTTCTAGGCGCGTGGTTGCTGGCAACCCGATTAATGAATATCTTCCAAAACGTTCGCCGCCATGAACCGATTCAAGTAAGTAAGAGTAGGGTTTGTTTGCCAGCTTGAGGTAGACCGATAACGGGGTGTCAAGGTC
>NW_014613539.1:0-325 GCF_000485595.1 Priapulus caudatus | reverse complement strand
CGCGGCGGCGGCGATCGAAGCCTGATCCGTCACGTCGAGCTGGAGCGCATGCGCGTTCGGCCCAACCTCCCTGGCCGCGGCCTCACCGCGTTCGAGATTGCGCGACCCGACCAGTACGGTGAGGCCATGTGACGCGAGATCTTTCGCGATCTGAAGACCGATTCCCTGATTGGCCCCGGTGACGAGGGCTATGACGTTGTCCTGCATGCAAATCTCCTGGTGTTGATTAGTTCACCTCAGCTGCCCATGCTTCGGCGTCGGCGCCGGCGGGAATGTGCATCGGAGTCGAGGGGTCGGTCGCCGCGCGCCACACAGCCTCGGCGAC
>NW_014613537.1:0-325 GCF_000485595.1 Priapulus caudatus | reverse complement strand
GGCAAGCAAGCAGGCATGTAGGTAAGCAGGCAGGCAGGTAGGCAAGCAAGCAGGCAGGTAGGTAAGCCGGCAGGCAGGTAGGTAAGCCGGCAGGCAGGTAGGTAAGCAGGCAGGCAGGTAGGTAAGCCGGCAGGCAGGTAGGTAAGCCGGCAGGCAGGTAGGTAAGCAGGCAGGCAGGTAGGTAAGCCGGCAGGCAGGTAGGTAAGCAGGCAGGCAGGTAGGTAAGCAAGCAGGCAGGCAGGTAGGTAAGCAGGCAGGCAGGTAGGTAAGCCGGCAGGCAGGTAGGTAAGCAGGCAGGCAGGTAGGTAAGCCGGCAGGCAGGTAG
>NW_014613536.1:0-325 GCF_000485595.1 Priapulus caudatus | reverse complement strand
AGCCGAAGAGGAGGAGAAGGAGGGGGAGAACCGGCCGCTGCCGCTGCTGCTACACGCCTTTCAGGCTTCATTAGAGCGGAGATGGCAGCGTCACTCTGCGATGAACACCAATCAGTAATACGGTGAGAGCTGCTAGAGAATAATGGGCTGACGCGAGCGCGAAGCATCATTAGCGAACCTAGCTGGAGGATTAGACAGCAGCAGCAGCAACAGCAGCCGCAGCAGCAGCAGCCGCAGCAGCAGCAGCAGCAGCAGCAGCAGTAGTAGTAGCAGCAGCACGCGACTGCGTTGGTAGCAGCCTCCGTAACCCAGGCTCTCCTCCTCC
>NW_014613535.1:0-325 GCF_000485595.1 Priapulus caudatus | reverse complement strand
TGCTGATTGCAGCAGCAGCAGCAGTAGCAGCAGCAGCAGCAGCAGCAGCAGCAGCAGCAGCAGGAGCAGCAGCAGCGGAAGCAGCAGCAGCAGCAGCGGAAGCAGCAGCAGCAGCAGCAGCGGGAGCTTGTTTGTGTGCGTGCGCGCGCGTGTGTTTGATGCTGATTGTAGCAGCAGCGAGGTTGTGTGTGATTATGTGTCTGTGACCGCGTTCATACATCCGCCCGAGGCCACGCTTACATACATACATGCATACATCCATACATGCATACATACATACATACATAGATGCAGCACAGCAAGAGCTAGCACGAGAGAGAGAGAG
>NW_014613533.1:0-325 GCF_000485595.1 Priapulus caudatus | reverse complement strand
GAGAGAGAGAGAGACCTTGTATGCATAGACCTCCTTTAAACACAGCCGCCGTGGTGTAGGAGTGGGTGTCGATGAGCCGCTCACTGCTAGCAAACACAGGCGCTATAGAGACTCATAAAGAGAAGGTAACAGAGCGAGACTGCGAGTTACAGAGGCAAAGAGCAATATTAACAGCGTTAGCCCACATACGAGTACCACATATATATGTGTATACATATGAGTACGTAGCACGAGAACGCATTTCAAAGACGACCTCGATTTCAAACGCGCCGAAACTGGATTTCTCTCGCTGTGCATATCTCTCTCTCTCTCTCTCTCTCTCTCG
>NW_014613532.1:0-325 GCF_000485595.1 Priapulus caudatus | reverse complement strand
CTCTCTCTCTCTCTCTCTCTCTCTCTCTCTCTCTCTCTCTCTCTCTCTCTCTCTCTCTCTCTCTCTCTCTCTCTCTCTCTCTCTCTCTCTCTCTCTCTCTCTCTCTCTCTCTCTCTCTCTCTCTCTCCCTCAGCTCACCTCACATCACTTCCAAATATAGATGCCAGACAGGTACCTTACTGACGGAACGACGAGTTTACTCAACGAAACCTAAGGTCAGTTATAACACGCCAACCACCGCGGTACACCGACAACAACAACAACAACATCATCATCATCATCATCATCAACAACAACAACAACAACAACAACAACAACAACAACA
>NW_014613531.1:0-325 GCF_000485595.1 Priapulus caudatus | reverse complement strand
CGGTATATGATGCAAGTGATAATTCAATTTTATTATTTTTTGGCCGATCCGGTTCAACACATTTCCAAACCATTTATAAGTACGACATAGCACTTGATTCAATTGCCCCACTTGTTTATACAATTTCAGCTGAGGATGAGGACGGGGACATTCACGACGATGAACCCGTAGGGCCTGTGGATTATTCCAAACCAACTATAATTGGAGCGGTTGCCTATATTAACCCAGACGGTGACTATGTGGTTATTGGAGGGCAGTATTCGGACGGAACATATTCAGCAAGGGCATGGGAATATGATGTGAGCGTTAATACACTTTATCTCAG
>NW_014613530.1:0-325 GCF_000485595.1 Priapulus caudatus | reverse complement strand
AATTGTTTATCGCTATATTTTTATAGCGTATATCAAAAGACGTGACACAAGAAATATTATTCACAAGAACAATATTTCTTGTTCAATCGGTTTCTGATATTGTTATCGTGACTAATTATGGCTTGACGTATGAGTAACCCATGGCTTGCAGTCTTGCTACTTCGGCTACACCACTAGGTACAACGTCTTCCTTTTCGACGTTATATAAATCATCTTCTAAATCCACTTTTCTGCCGCGAACGGTATTTGCGCAGACATTGAAATCGACACCTTGGCTTTTTAGGTTATCTATTTTTGCAGTCATCTTTTCATCAGCATTGGCATG
>NW_014613529.1:0-325 GCF_000485595.1 Priapulus caudatus | reverse complement strand
CGTAACGTTGCGACAACTTTCGAGTTGTAACGTTGACACAACTTTAGCGTCGTAACGTTGCGACAACTTTCGGGTCGTAACGTTGCAACAACTTTCGGGGCGTAATGTTGCGACAACTTTTGCGTCGTAACGTTGTGACAACTTTTGCGTCATAACGTTGCGACAACTTTCACGTCGTAACGTTGCGACAACTTTTGCGTCGTAATGTTGCCACAACTTTCGTGTCGTAACGTTGCGACAACTTTCGGGTCATAACGTTGCGACAACTTTCAGGCCGTAATGTTGCGACAACTTTCGGGTCGTAACTTTGCGACAACTTTCGGGT
>NW_014613528.1:0-325 GCF_000485595.1 Priapulus caudatus | reverse complement strand
TCTCTCTCTCTCTCTCTCTCTCTCTCTCTCTTCTCTCTCTCTCTCTTTCTCTCACACACTCTCTCTCTCTCTCTCTCTCTCTCTCTCTCTCTCCCCCTTCTCTCTCTCACACACTTTCTCGCTCTTTCTCGCTTCGCTCTATGCTTCCTGCACTAACTTTGGGTGTGCTCGTTACTGGATGTGCTCCCGCTGCGTTCTACCAACGGAAACTCGGCTCGTTGGAGGACGATGATGAATGGATTCGTTGTTTCATTATCACAACTGGGCAGTTAGAGCTGCGTCGACGCTCAGTGTGCGTGCGTGCGTGCGTGCGTGCGTGCGTGCG
>NW_014613527.1:0-325 GCF_000485595.1 Priapulus caudatus | reverse complement strand
TCTCCTCTCTCGCTCTCTCCGTCTCTTCGCTCTCTCCTCTCTCGCTCTCTCCGTTTCTAGCTCTCTCCTCTCTAGCTCTCTCCTCTCTAGCTCTCTCCTCTATCTCTCTTCTCTCTAGCTCTCTCCTCTCTCGCTCTCTCCGTCTCTAGCTCTCTCCTCTCTAGCTCTCTCCTCTAGCTCTCTCTCTCTCTCTCTCCTCTCTAGCTCTCTCCTCTCTAGCTCTCTCCTCTAGCTCTCTTCTCTCTAGCTTTCTCCTCTCTCGCTTTCTCCTCTAGTGGTCTCTCCTCTCTTGCTCTCTCCTCTATCGCTCTCTCCTCTCTCGCTC
>NW_014613526.1:0-325 GCF_000485595.1 Priapulus caudatus | reverse complement strand
AACAATAAGTACTTATAAGACTTTGGAAGACCCGCTACGAACCCTGAAACGCAGGTCGAAGAAATACGCAGGTTGAAACGACCCTTGTAACAACACGAAATGCAACCCTTGCAACGACGTCACCAGGCGGAGTCAGTCGCGAGAGAACGACAGCGAGGTAGGTATATAATACGCGAAGGTGCGAGAAAACAACGATCCACGGCGCGGCGCGGAAACGTAAGTCAAACACGACGAAATGACCCTCACAACAGCCCCGCCGCCGCCGCCACCGCCGCCGCCTCCCCCGCCGCCGCCCCACTCGCTTCACAGCAGGGAGAAAGTTAGC
>NW_014613525.1:0-325 GCF_000485595.1 Priapulus caudatus | reverse complement strand
GGAATACGATGGAATACGATGGAATACAATGGAATACGATGGAATACGATGGGATGCGATGGAATACGATGGAATACGATGGAATACAATGGAATACGATGGAATACGATGGAATACGATGGAATACGAGAAATACGATATGATAGGATGGGCTAGAATGGGATAGGATGGAATAGGATGGAATGAAATGGGATACGATATGATAGGATGGGCTAGAATGGGATAGGATGGAATAGGATGGAATGAAATGGGATTCGATATGATAGGATGGGCTAGGATGGGCTAGAATGGGATAGGATGGGATAGGATGGGATGAGATGGAATG
>NW_014613524.1:0-325 GCF_000485595.1 Priapulus caudatus | reverse complement strand
AGGGTTAGGGTCAGGGTTAGGGTCAGGGTTATAGTTAGGGTCAGGGTTAGGGTAGGGTTAGCACTACACGCGCATGCTTTATTTGTTATCTACCATAATGCTATTATTTATCTAGGGTTATGGTTATGGTTATGGTTAGGGTCAGGGTTATAGTTAGGGTCAGGGTTAGGGTTAGGGTTAGCACTACACGCGCATGCTTTATTTGTTATCTACCATAATGCTATTATTTATCTAGGGTTATGGTAAGGGTTAGGGTTGTGGTTACTTTGCTCGTTTTACCGTGGGCAGCCCACCCGCACTCCCGCCGCCTACCACCACCACCACC
>NW_014613523.1:0-325 GCF_000485595.1 Priapulus caudatus | reverse complement strand
TATTAAGGAGTGCTGAACCGATGCGACTAACTCAGTCACAACAAGCAGTATTGCGTAAGACACGTTTGTTTATTGATCTACCAGAAGATAGTTTTAAAAAAATAGCTAAGCAGATGCGTGTTCTGACGCTAAAAGGGGGAGAGCAATTATTTGAGCAAGGGCAAGAGGTAACGCATTTTTTCTTTCTGGCAGAGGGGCAATTCAAATTAACGCTCTTATCGTTCGATGGCACGGAAAAAGTAATTGAAATTATCAATGCTGGAGATAGTTTTGCTGAAGCAGCGGTGTTCGGTCATTTCCCTGGGTATCCCGTGAACAGTCTTGC
>NW_014613522.1:0-325 GCF_000485595.1 Priapulus caudatus | reverse complement strand
CTCTCTCTCTTCCTCCTCTCTCTCTCTCCTCCCTCTCCCTCTCTCCCTTCTCCCCTCTCTCCCCCTCTCTCTCTCCCTCTCTCTCTCCTCCATCCGATGACGGGAGCATGCGACTCCTCAACTGCATGGCTACAGGCGCAATAGCGTTTACAATAACGACCTTGATTGGTTAAAGGACGCCGGTGAACGAGCAATCGAACCGGACAGGCAATTGCGAGGGTTGGAGTAATGCTGATAGCGGGCATAGGGAAAGAGAGAGAGAGAGAGGGGAGAGACGGAAAGAGAGGAAGAGAGAGGGGGAGGGAGAGAGAGAGGGAGGGAGAGA
>NW_014613521.1:0-325 GCF_000485595.1 Priapulus caudatus | reverse complement strand
CCCTACCTCTCCTATCCAACCACCGCGTGAATTGCCGATCTCCCCACTTGTATACTCTCGGCATCTTTTTCGTGCGAGACAAAAAAATCTAATTACTTAGCACTGTCTCTCTCTACGAGCGATGCTGAGATCTCTCGTGTCCAGATTGAGACAGCTGCCGCAGTGAAATGCTCCCAGGGCGGTGGGCGTATACCGACGTTTACCGCGCGTGGGCGGGCGGTGTGTGCGCGTCTGCACCGGTTTGCGACGTCAGCAGGAAACGTTACGTAATACTACGAGGGCAACGCGAGGTAGTCAAAGTCCGCTTCGCAATATATAGCAGACT
>NW_014613520.1:0-325 GCF_000485595.1 Priapulus caudatus | reverse complement strand
CTCGATGTCGTGTATTTCTATCTCGTAAACAGGCTGCCATTTCGCACTCTCCTGTCCCTTCTTCATCTTCAGGGCTTCTTCTCCTGCCTTCCCTATTCGCAAGGGAGTAACCTCATCTTCCTTCTCTATCCTCAGGGCTTCTTCCCCTGCTTTCCCTATTCGCAAGGGAGTAACCTCATCTTCCTTCTCTATCCTCAGGGCTTCTTCCCCTGCTTTCCCTATTCGCAAGGGAGTAACCTCGTCCTCCTTCTCTATCTTCAGGGCTTCCCCTGCTTTCCCTACTTCCAAGGGAGTATCCTCCTCTTTCGTTCCTATCCTTCCTATT
>NW_014613519.1:0-325 GCF_000485595.1 Priapulus caudatus | reverse complement strand
GGCTGAAGCAGTGTCATTTAACACCTGTCCTTCCAGGGCTTTCCTGATTCAAGATTCTGTTGCGCAGATGTACGGGGTTAACCTGGTGACGGGTGACTACAGTTTATTGTCCAGCGACATCGGCACCAGCGATAAAATCAATGCTGTTGGCTTTAACTTTCACGACAACTATATCTATGGCTGGGGCTATGAATGGGGGACGCTGGTAAGAATTGGCAATGACTACAAGGCAGAACCACTGACAGTCTCCAACAAGCCGAATATCAACTTCTATGTTGGTGATATCGGATTGAACGAAAACGCGTACTACGTATACCGTAGTGGT
>NW_014613518.1:0-325 GCF_000485595.1 Priapulus caudatus | reverse complement strand
TCATTATAAACTCACACTCTCACAGCTCCTACAAGAGTGTAACTACATTATAAACTCACACTCTTGCAGCTTCTACAAGAGTGTAACTACATTGTAAACTCACACTCTTGCAGCTTCTACAAGAGTGTAACTACATTGTAAACTCACACTCTTGCAGCTTCTACAAGAGTGTAACTACATTGTAAACTCACACTCTCACAGCTTCTACAAGAAGGTGAATACATCTATTAAACTCACGACTCTCTCAGCTCGTCTACAAGAGTGCTAATACCTACATTGCTAAACTCACAACTCTCACAGCTGTCTACAAAGAAGTACTCTCTTT
>NW_014613517.1:0-325 GCF_000485595.1 Priapulus caudatus | reverse complement strand
GTGCTTTAAGATCTGCCGCTAATTGTACCACCGCTTGCTTTTCATCGTCGTTCATCGCCGCTTTAATTGTAGCGAGACGTGCCGCTTCTTTGGCGTCTTCTTGCTGGTTTTTACTGGTATCGGGCGTCATCACCAAGCGTACGCGATGCGGATTATCGATGAGTAATTTATGGATGATTTCTTTGATGTAATCGGGATCTTTGATGTTTTCATACAGTTGTTCAATCGCTGCATCTAAATCCAGGGTTTCGATTGGATCTGCATCATACAGTGCGGGCGAGACCGCCTTCATAATTAACTGCAAGCCATAAGGGAAACCATTGCC
>NW_014613516.1:0-325 GCF_000485595.1 Priapulus caudatus | reverse complement strand
TACCAGGAGTGAATAATAGAGATCTCTATAATTCACCCCTGATAATACTGTAGCCAAATGTTGAAGGGAAGCGTATGAATGCTATCGACCGCGATGTACCGACGACAGTGCATTTTAGTGTCTGCGAAATAGTTTCTTTTCACTTCTAGCAATGTCATTCGAAATGTATAGCGGCGCCTTTCTCATCACTGTTTATGCGAACATGGTTTGGTTATGTAACGCTGTTGTTGCCAAATCGAGCAGTCGATTGAAACTATGGACACAGGTAACCAACCCATAACACGTGTCCGATGCCATGCACGAGTCTCTTTCTCTTTCTCTCTCT
>NW_014613515.1:0-325 GCF_000485595.1 Priapulus caudatus | reverse complement strand
CGAGTCTCTAGCCTCAGGTGTGCCACTATTAAATAAACTGTCCTAGGGAGTAGGGATAGACTGTATATCTTAGACATTTTTTTAGATGTTTGCTATATAAAATATGAATTGTTTTATAATAGAAAATGCTTTATGCTTTATAATAGAAAATGCTTTATGCTTTATAATACTAATACTAATACTAATAGAAAATGCTAGGAGTCGGACTATAGGACGTAACTTCACGGTATAGTCCTACCGTCGGTAGGGCACTAACTAAGGCTGAGAGGGTCTATGTCGACCCCCCAGGGTATACCGGAACGTACCCTGGTGGTATCTAATAATA
>NW_014613514.1:0-325 GCF_000485595.1 Priapulus caudatus | reverse complement strand
ATGCGGCCTTTCAATGCGACCGTTGAATGATCCCTTTGCTATACCCAGTAAAGTAAGATGTTTTGGGGTCGGCATGACATTTCTATTCAGGAGACAGCAGACGTGCCAAAGGCAAGTGAACTTAAAAAAGGTATGGTGGTGGAAGTTAACGATTCGCTGTACGTTGTTAAACAGATTGAAGCCAAAAGCCCCTCATCCCGTGGCGCCTCGACGTTATATAAAATTCGTTTTACGCAGTTGCAAAGCAAGCAAAAACTGGATGAGTCCTTTAAAAGTGATGACCTTCTCAAAGCAGCGGATTGCGTGAAAATATCACTGCAATATT
>NW_014613513.1:0-325 GCF_000485595.1 Priapulus caudatus | reverse complement strand
ATCACTCACTTGTGAAGTATTAATCGTCAATATTTCTAATTTATACAGCTTCGAAACTGCTTTGATATCTTTGAGGGCAGAAGAATCACAATAAAGTAGTTTCAATTTATGCAACGTAGAGATAGCTTGCAAATCACTGACCTTTGAATCATCAAGGTTTAAAACTTCAAGCTCGCCTAAAATTCTTAATCCAAATAGGTAAGATGCAAAGCCTATTCTCATCTCCCTCTTCAACATCCCTAACTCCATTCCATGCACTCTTATCGCTATCCCAAATATGCTTATTCGAAAAATTCAACACCTTCAGCCACGTCATGCTGGCAAT
>NW_014613512.1:0-325 GCF_000485595.1 Priapulus caudatus | reverse complement strand
CGCCACTGGCAAAGTAGACAGCCGCTTTTACGGGAACACAGGACAGCTGACTCAAGGCGCTGGCGATCGACACCAAGTGTGCACGTTGCTGGCTCGTTATTGCCTCACTGTTGGCCACTGACTGCGTATCGAACTCAATGAGCCAATGCTGGTTGTTTTCAACAAAACTGCGGGCGATACCATGCTGTAAAATTTCGCTGTTTTCATCGCCACGCTGCGCTTCATTGAGCTGCCAATTTGTGCGGGCTTGTTGATGTTCATTACTGAGCAACCACTGACCTGCTTCATCGTTGAGCACCTTTTGTAATTTTCTGAATAGGTGCTG
>NW_014613511.1:0-325 GCF_000485595.1 Priapulus caudatus | reverse complement strand
TTGTGTTAACGAGGCGGCGAGTCGCGTGTGTTAACGAGGCGGCGGGCCATGTATGTTAACGAGGCAACGGGTCGCGTGTGTTAACGAGGTGGCGAGTCGGTGTGTTAACGAGGCAGCAGGTTGCTTGTGTTAACGAGGCGGCGGGTTGCGTGTTTTAACGAGGCAGCGGGTCGCGTCTGTTAATGAGGCAGCGGGTCACGTCTGTTAATGAGGCGGCTGGTCGCGTGTGTTAACGAGGCGGCGAGTCGCGTGTGTTAACGAGGCAGCAGGTTGCTTGTGTTAACGAGGCGGCGGGTTGCGTGTTTTAACGAGGCAGCGGGTCGCG
>NW_014613510.1:0-325 GCF_000485595.1 Priapulus caudatus | reverse complement strand
AGTTGGGGTGTGGACAAGATTTTCTGTTCGGTGGCCCGTTTTCACTACTAAGTCAAAGCGTTTTTTCTTACAGGCAGCCACTATCCAGCCTGAAACGTCAGCGGTAGGTATTACATTGCATGTTACTTTTTCGTCATCACCGAAGATGTCAAAAATGTCATGCTCTAAAGCTTGTTTCGCTTGCGCTATGGATTGCTCACGCACCAATTCATCTTGTGAATCAATATGTGAAAGAAAGCGTACAATGTCTAATGTAGCGTCAAGCGGGGAGACGAGATCGTTTGCTTTATCAAGAGTGAATCTGTCATGCTCCTGATCTCCTGTA
>NW_014613509.1:0-325 GCF_000485595.1 Priapulus caudatus | reverse complement strand
CTCTCTCTCTCTCTCTCTCTCTCTCTCTCTCTCTCTCTCTCTCTCTCTCTCTCTCTCTCTCTCTCTCTCTCTCTCTCTCTTCTCTCTCTCTCTCTCTCTCTCTCTCTCTCTCTCTATCGACACTGTTTGTGTGTGTTCGTTTCCGCCCCTGTCTCTATCTTTCTTTCTTCTCTTGTGTTTTGGGCTCTTTCGCTGTCGCCCATCTCTTATTCCCCCCGCTCTCTCTCTCTCTCTGTCTACCCCTCCTCCCCTCCTCCTCCTCCTCCTCCACCTCCTCTTCCTCCCCTTCCTCCTGCTCTCATTCATGTAACAGGCAGCTTCTAAC
>NW_014613508.1:0-325 GCF_000485595.1 Priapulus caudatus | reverse complement strand
GTAAGGGATGCCGTAAGGAATACTGTGTGAGGGATGCTGTGAGGGATGCTGTGAGGGGGAACTGTGTGAGGGATGCTGTGTGAGGGATGCTGTGAGGATGCTGTGAGGGATGCTGTGAGGAATGCTGTGAGGGATGCTGTGTGAGTGATTCTGTGTGCGGGATGCTGTGAGGGATGCTGTAAGGGATGCTGGAAGGCGGGAGGTGGTGACGATAAGAGATTGGAAAGCAGTGAATGATTAGTTACTGTAGGTTTCATCAGCCATTGATGCGGCACTGATTGATAGAGGCATGATAGAGCAGGGAGACCCCCCAGACACACACACA
>NW_014613507.1:0-325 GCF_000485595.1 Priapulus caudatus | reverse complement strand
TGTGTGTGTGTGTGTGTGTGTGTGTGTGTGTGTGTCGTGTGTGTGTGTGTGTGTGTGTGTGTGTGTGTGTGTGTGTGTGTGTGTGTGTGTGTGTGTGTGTGTGTGTGTGTGTGCGTGTGTGTACAACAGGAGGAGTTGCTCATGACAACCAATTCTTTGATAATACTTTCTGACCTGTATAATTATACTAACACTCTACCTAGTCTAACTCTGTAATCTACTATCTATACTATAAAAGAGAACAGCCCATTTTTTGTTTGCTATGTTCTCTGAATCTGCTCGCATGATTTGTAATTACTTGACTGTAAACGATGCATTGCCACTC
>NW_014613506.1:0-325 GCF_000485595.1 Priapulus caudatus | reverse complement strand
CTGTCCCTCCTCCTTCTCCGCCGCTGCCCCTCCTCCCCTCCGCCGCTGCCCCTCCTCCTTCTCCGCCGCTGCCCCCTCCTCCTTCTCCGCCGCTGCCCCCTCCTCCTTCTCCGCCGCTGCTCCCTCCTCCTTCATTTCCTTCGTCTTGTATAGCAAAGCATCGAGCCTTAACGATTGTTCGTCGAGACGGAATTTCCTCTCTCCACCTCACCATTAAGTGCGCGCGTGCGTGCGTTCGTGCGTGCGTGCACGAGTGGCGTGTTAGTGCACGAACGAGTATCTCTCTCTCTCTCTTTCTCTCTCTCTTTTCTCTCTCTCCCTCTCT
>NW_014613505.1:0-325 GCF_000485595.1 Priapulus caudatus | reverse complement strand
CGGCATTCTAGCACGCCGCGGCACCGACGATGCCGTAATGGCGGAACACAACATTCCACCCATCGACCTTATTATACCCCTATCTCACTAAAAAAACCGAGAGGATCCAACATGCCCAAAACAACAGACCGCCCTGTCACTCGTGCTCTACTGAGTGTGTCAGACAAAACCGGGCTTTTAGAGTTTGCCCAAAAGCTACATGCCTACGGCATTGAGCTACTTTCCACAGGTGGCACCGCTAAAATGTTAGCTGATATGGCGTTCCTGTCGTTGAAGTATCAGATTATACAGGGTTTCCTGAAATGATGGATGGGCGTGTTAAAAC
>NW_014613504.1:0-325 GCF_000485595.1 Priapulus caudatus | reverse complement strand
AAGCCAAATATGGATTTAAGTCGCCACCACCGACCCGGCATTCAACCCGAATTCCCTTGCTATTATCACCACATAAGCGATATCCGGCAGTACGATTGTCCAGGCTCCAAATAGCTTTAGTTGGCGCAAAGGTGCCTTCGGCAAAGCGTTTATAGGAATTGATATACGGTGCGAGGAAATAGGTAACTTCGCTTGCATGAGCCAGTAACCCTGCCATGTACTGACACATGAGATCCGACATTCCATATTGTTTATCAGGGTCAAAGAACAATGATTCAGAGCCATCCATACTCCACAGTGACTGATGCACATGGGATGAATTACC
>NW_014613503.1:0-325 GCF_000485595.1 Priapulus caudatus | reverse complement strand
TGATGTATAAAAAAATTCATGCCTTAGAAACAACACGCGCCATTTACGCGAAGAAAATTATTGAGGAAAATATTTTAAGCCAGCAACAAAATGACAATATGATGCAAGGAATTCGTGAAATCCTAGAGACAGGCGAATGTGTGGTATCCAAAAAACTACCAGATTCGCATATTGTAGAATTACGAACGCGTTATTGCTTTTTTGCGTTTCCGCCAAGATTTACTGTTTGAGTTTGATGCTTCGCAGAACCCAGTTGCTTTTCCTTCGCCACGTTCATGGGAATTTGCACATCGCGCTTTACATAAATTTGAAGATTATCCTGAAT
>NW_014613502.1:0-325 GCF_000485595.1 Priapulus caudatus | reverse complement strand
AGTAGCATCTTGCTTGAGCAGGTAGGTGACTGTTGCCAGTACAGCACTACCTAAAAGACTGTATATAAATCCTTGTTGCCAGCTGATTTTAAGCGTGATTAACGCAATGGCGGCGCCCGTGAATAACCCCATTGGTGGGAGTATCAGTGACAGCAAAGTAGACAGCAGAATAAACAATGCTGCCTGTTTGCGACCTGCCATAATAAAACTGGCCATAATCAGATCTTCTTAGCGTGTTTACTTGTGTTGATCTGTATAAGGAAGCAACGCTAAGAAACGAGCGCGTTTGATAGCAGTTGCTAACTGGCGCTGGTACCTTGCTTTG
>NW_014613500.1:0-325 GCF_000485595.1 Priapulus caudatus | reverse complement strand
GCCTGGTGCGGAAATGGCATATCCGGATTCAGGATAAATGCAGAGGTTGGTACTTCAGCCGCATTAATGACCGCGTGCGATCTATCTGTCGATACCTTACCCATGGCTTCAAAACCGGAACTGACCACCAGATCACAGCCCAGCAATAAATCGGCTTCGCCGGCGGAAATTCTGACCGCGTTAATATCTTCCTGGCCTCTGGCAATGCGCACATGGCAAACGACGGCACCAAATTTCTGCGCTAGACCTGTTTGATTGAGGGTCGCGCAACCCTTGCCTTCGATATGTGCAGCCATGGCAATCAAAGCACCAACGGTTAATACGC
>NW_014613499.1:0-325 GCF_000485595.1 Priapulus caudatus | reverse complement strand
GTTATCGCATAGCGATAGGACCGCAACAGGGTCGTAAGGTGTTCACTCTGCAAACATTGCCTGCCGAGATTGATAATGATTATGACTGTGTAGCAAAATTTGCCGGTTTTAGTCTCCATGCCGGTGTGGCAACTGAAGCTCACCAACGAGCCAAGCTTGAAAGGCTGTGTCGTTATATAACTCGTCCCGCGGTATCTGAAAAGCGGCTGGCACTAACATCAAATGGAAAAATACGCTACCAGCTCAAAACACCTTACCGTGATGGAACAACACATGTCATATTTGAGCCGCTTGATTTTCTTGCCAAATTAGCCTCGCTCGTCCC
>NW_014613498.1:0-325 GCF_000485595.1 Priapulus caudatus | reverse complement strand
TATATATATATATATATCTTTCTCTCTCTCTCTATATATATATCTCTCTCTCTCTCTCGCTCTCTTTCTTCTCTTCTTTCTCTCTCTCTATCTATCTATCTCTCCCTCACTCTATACCTTACTCTCTCTATCTCTCTCTCTGCCTTCTCTCTTTGTCGCTCTCTTTATCTCGCTCTCTCTCTCTCTTTCTCTCTTTCTCTCTTTCTTCCTCTCGCCCTCTCGCGCGCTCTCTCTCTCTCTCTCTCTCTCTCTCTCTCTCTTTCGCTCTTTCTTTCCCACCTTCTCTCTCTCCTTTATTGCCTCCTACTGACAGTCACATATCGTT
>NW_014613497.1:0-325 GCF_000485595.1 Priapulus caudatus | reverse complement strand
CACACCATCCATGTCCAGCTATAAAGATAGAGGAGGAGCGCGTACCGCGTCGCCCACGTCTCGTTACACACACCAACCATGTCCAACTATAAAGATAGAGGAGGAGCGCGTATCGCGTTGCCCACGTCTCGTTACGCACACCAACCATGTCCAGCTATAAAGATAGAGGAGGAGCGCGTACCGCGTCACCCACGTCTCGTTACGCACACCGGTGTGTGTAACGAACCATGTCCAGCTATAAAGATAGAGGAGGAGCGCGTACCGCGTCACCACGTCTCGTTACGGTTGGTGTGCATGTCCAGCTATAAAGATAGAGGAGGAGCGC
>NW_014613496.1:0-325 GCF_000485595.1 Priapulus caudatus | reverse complement strand
TTATCAGTAGACCTAGCTGTGTTCATAATTAGGAGAGCGTTTTTAAAAAAAACTCCTACTTCATCCCCTCCTGACCTTTCACTTGCCTCCCTTGTGCCTCGCTCAGCCTCCCTTTTCTTCCACCGCCCCGCAGCTATATTTCGTGCCGTCTTAACTCAGTCTCCCACCCCTTTCTATCTCAACAAGCTATATTATGCAGTATAAGATAGCTGAGGGGCGGTAGAAGAAAAGGGAGGCTGACCGATGGACATGGGAGGCAATGGGAAGAACGAGAGGGGATGAAGTAGGAGCTTTTTCACCCTACAGGCTAGGGCACCCTCTTAAT
>NW_014613495.1:0-325 GCF_000485595.1 Priapulus caudatus | reverse complement strand
GGACGCCTACATCGGTAATCGTGCGGCGGCGATGTATATCATCGAAACCGAGCTCATCTCTAACATTCAGCCGTTCGGAAAAATTACCGAGACATCGTCAACCAATGCTATCGGCGTGCGCAAGGACTGGCCCATGCTCAGGACTATCCTGCAAAAGGCAATGAATGACATTACCTCAAACGAAAGACGCGCCATCATGCGCAAGTGGGTCATCACAGCCAAATCCTCCCGCGCTCTGTTGTTAAACGATGAGGAGCGGCGCTGGCTGAAGTCGCATCCTGTTATTCGGATGGCGTTTGACGAGAATTATCCGCCTTATAGTTTT
>NW_014613494.1:0-325 GCF_000485595.1 Priapulus caudatus | reverse complement strand
CCCTCCTCTCTCTCTCTCCTTTCGTTCCTCTTTCTCCCCTCTCACTCTTCCTTCCTCTCCCCCCTATCTCCCCGCTCTCTCTCACGTTCACACGCACTGCCGCTGCACTCAGCGACGCACTTCCTTCCTGCGCGCGAAAATAATTGAATGTAAAGCTTGCGCGTTGGCGAGGAAATGGTAATTTGTCGCGCAAAACTGGCAGAAAAGTCATTACGACATGCTGCTGCTGCTGCTGCTGTTACTACTGCTACTGCTGCTGCTGCTGCTACTACTGCTACTGCTGCTGCTACTGCTGCTGCTGATGCTGCTGCTGCTGCTGCTGCTG
>NW_014613493.1:0-325 GCF_000485595.1 Priapulus caudatus | reverse complement strand
CTCGCGCGTGTGCGCTCGCGCGTGCGTGTATGTGTGTGTGCGCGTATGTCTGTGTGCGCTCGCGTGTGTGCGCTCGCGTGTGTGCTCTCGCGTGTGTGCTCTCGCGTGTGCGTGTATGTGTGTGTGCGCGTATGTCTGTGTGCGCTCGCGTGTGTGCGCTCGCGTGTGTGCTCTCGCGTGTGCGTGTATGTGTGTGTGCGCGTATGTCTGTGTGCGCTCGCGTGTGTGCGCTCGCGTGTGCGTGCGTGTATGTGTGTGTGTGTGTGTGTGTGTGCGCGCTCGCGCGTGCGTGCGTGTATGTGTGTGTGTTTGTGTGTGTGTGCGG
>NW_014613492.1:0-325 GCF_000485595.1 Priapulus caudatus | reverse complement strand
ACAGCAAGGTCGGCGTATGGCAATGGGACAATCAAGTCATTTGCCATTGAAGTTAAATATGGCAGGTGTTATTCCGCCTATATTTGCCTCAAGTATTATTTTATTCCCATCAACATTAGGGCAATGGGTTTCACGTTCTGAAGGGATGGAGTGGTTGCAGGCTATCGTGACGAAGTTGCAGCCAGGCCAGCCCCTTTATATTATGTTTTATGCGCTTGCGATTATATTTTTTACCTTCTTCTATACTGCGATGGTGTTTAATTCGCGAGAAACGGCTGAGAACTTGAAAAAGTCAGGGGCTTTTGTTCCGGGTATACGTCCAGGT
>NW_014613491.1:0-325 GCF_000485595.1 Priapulus caudatus | reverse complement strand
TAGTTTGTACCAGATTCTCAGAGGGGTCCGTGAATCAAAAAAGGTTCAGAACCACTGAATCTAGTGTATATTTCTGTAAATATATACACAGGTGTATCGCACATTTTTAGTTCCGTCTTTGTCACGTGCAACCTACATTTACTATTTAACTTTTTCGCGAAAAAGCAATAATGTCCTGTTCGACAATTGATGGGATTTTACACGCGCGAGCCAGTACCTGGAAAAACAAACTCGTAGCGTTTACAAATGGAGTCATACCAAATCCCGTTTATACATCGCGCTTCGGTGCCTTTCCGCGAATTAGAGAAACAGTAAATGTAGGTTG
>NW_014613490.1:0-325 GCF_000485595.1 Priapulus caudatus | reverse complement strand
GTGTGTGTGTGTGTGTGTGTGTGTGTGTGTGTGTGTGTGTGTGTGTGTGTGTGTGTGTGTGTGTGTGTGTGTCGCGTCGTCGTCGTCGTCGTCGTGTGTGTGTGTGTGTGTGTGTGTGTGTGTGTGTGTGTGTGTGTGTGTGTGTGTGTGTGTGTGTGTGTGTGTGTGTGTGTGTGTGTGTGTGTGGCGGTGTGTGTCAACCAGCTGTGCAGAAGCAAGAATGAATTGGAACTCTTGCGATACAGAACGCTCGCGTGTATATTCGTTGTTCCTTATTCGGCTGCTGCGGAAACTTGTCTTCGTCCGCTGCACTCCCTCTCTCTTC
>NW_014613489.1:0-325 GCF_000485595.1 Priapulus caudatus | reverse complement strand
AACCGCCTGGAATCCGCAGCGCAGCAAATATGCGTCGTTCCTGTTCAACGGAAAACTGGACCGCTCGGGTGTTTATGAACGCGTGATGTCCCGTGACGAAGCGGTCGCCCTCGCAGCAGGAGAGGCCCCGAAACAAGAAGGGCTTGTTGCCTATTGGGACACGACCAAAGGCATCACATCCAAAGGTATAGGCGATCAGATCGTCGATACCGGACCGCAAGGATTGCACATGGAGGGGATCAACCGCCCTGTGCGCTTGATGACCGGGTATAACTGGCTTGGCGCTGACAGCTTTCACATGGCGCCCGAGACTTATGGCATAACT
>NW_014613488.1:0-325 GCF_000485595.1 Priapulus caudatus | reverse complement strand
GGCATATTGCGGATGTGCATATTAAAGCCGAGTACACGGATGAAGCTGCTTTAGAAAACATGGCAAATCAGTGCGATGCAATTACCTTAGAATTTGAAAATATCCCTTCTCAAAGCATTCAGTTTGTCGCCGAGAAAACCACGGTTTACCCTGTAGCAGAATCTTTAGAAATCGCCCAAAATCGTGATTTGGAAAAGCAATTCGCACAAAAAACGGGATTGCAGCCCGTACCTTATTTTGCTGTACATCAAGAAAGTGATTTGGAGAAGGCGGCAAACGATATTGGTTTCCCCGCAATTCTTAAAAGTAATACCTTGGGTTATGA
>NW_014613487.1:0-325 GCF_000485595.1 Priapulus caudatus | reverse complement strand
GTACAACACAGGTACATACGAACATCATCGATTGAGATGGCGACATCATAACGTGCACACGCACACCGAATACACAATTGCCTCTCACCGCCTGCCTGCCCCCCTCCTCGCTCCGACGTCGGGCCTCGCCTTACGACTCTACCCCTCGCGCTGCGTCGATTCCCGCACATAATGGCTCGCCAGACAAGCACGCAGGGATTATATTTTACCGTGAGACGTGAATTCATGCTGATATAGACTAGCGATCCTTCGGGGCATTGTGGTGTCGGTCGAAAGAAAACTGCCACAACATTTACTCTCCCCTGATTATCATCTCTCCGCTATA
>NW_014613486.1:0-325 GCF_000485595.1 Priapulus caudatus | reverse complement strand
CCACCCCTGCACCACCCTCCGCCACCCCGGTCCCACCCCTGCACCACCCTCCACCACCCCGGTCCCACCCCTGCACCACCCTCCACCACCCCTGCACCACCCTTGCACCACCTCCGCCCTCTCTAACACTCTCGCAGCATCCCCGTCCCACCCCTGCACCACCCTTCACCACCCGGCCCCACCTTGCACCACCCCGGCCCCACCCCTGCACCACCCTCCACCACCCCCGTCCCACCCCTGCACCACCCTCCACCACCCCGGCCCCACCCCGGCCCCACCCCGGCCCCACCCCTGCACCACCCTCCACCACCCCGGCCCCACCCCT
>NW_014613485.1:0-325 GCF_000485595.1 Priapulus caudatus | reverse complement strand
CAACACCATGGCGCCCAACCACACGACAACAACATGGGAAGCGCTGTACGGCCTTCTCGCCGACCAGGCAGCACCCGACAGCATGGCCGACGCCATGGCAGACAGCCACCTGTACGCGACAACGGCCGCCGAGAGCCTGCACCTGCAGGCCACCAACGACGCAGCACGGCAGCTCGAGGAGGAAGCAGAGGAGGAGGCCTCGTGGCAGGCCTACCTCCAGCAACTGAGGGAGGAGAAGCTTCAGAGAGAGAGGGAGGCGACGGCCAACGAGTGGAGGGAGCGAGAGGAGGCACAAGGGGAGCCGCACGCCTACGCTCCGCTAGCC
>NW_014613484.1:0-325 GCF_000485595.1 Priapulus caudatus | reverse complement strand
ATCCTCCTCAGCCTCCTCATCCTCCTCATCCTCCTCATCCTCCGCATTGATGTCCTCGGCATATTCATTATTACCAGCCTTTGCATCATCATCATCATCATCATCATCATCATCAACAGCAGCAGCATTATCATCATCATCATCATCATCATCATCATCATCATCATCGCCACCATTGCTATCCTCAGCCTCCGTACCATCATCATCATCATCATCATCATCATCATCGTATCATTATCGTCACACACGCGTACAAACACTAACACACACACGCGCGCGCGATCGGTTGAGCGTGTGTATAACAGCTAGCTCGCTGCTGGCTACA
>NW_014613483.1:0-325 GCF_000485595.1 Priapulus caudatus | reverse complement strand
CATTAGCTCTTCTAGCTCTTAAACATTTGAAGATAAGATGTTAATAAAATGTGGCATCTTTCTTCATAAACATTTTATAATATATCTATACACTGCACAGGAATTTGTATATGAAGTAAAAACTTGACTGCGAAGACAAAATGGCAATTTTAAGCAATGATTACGGCTATATTTCACCAACCGAAAAAAATAAATATAATATGTTGATTATATCACACTATATTGTTTGTCATCAAAGGCGTTTTGAGGTTTTCGTACAATTAAAACATGTTTGCACGAGTTGTGCAGTTGTATAGAAGTTGGATTAGAGATGTTAGAAAGTTCG
>NW_014613482.1:0-325 GCF_000485595.1 Priapulus caudatus | reverse complement strand
CCGGGATTAAAGATACTTTCCGAGGAGCTAATACATCTACACGTCGAATTTATTCACAACAATAGTGGAAGTGACGGAATAATCTTCAAGAACATGAGATGTACGCATATAATGCCTGCTTCTAGCCATGCGTGTCTTTCCATAAACACGAGGACAACTCCACATGACGCTGTATTCAATAGTTTAGTAACGATATATAATAACGGTAGAATAGCTTATAATGTCGGTGCGGTGCCTTTATGTGTTCGGTGCTACCTATACTGACGTGTAATCACTAGTCAGACGAGCATGTAGGTGTTCGGTGCTTCATATACTGACGTGTAAT
>NW_014613481.1:0-325 GCF_000485595.1 Priapulus caudatus | reverse complement strand
GTGTGTGTGTGTGTGTGTGTGTGTGTATCTGAGCAGTAGCAACATCATTGATCTGTTATTGTATACACATGCGTGTGCGCGAGGGTGTGGGCGTGCGTTCGTGCGCGCGCGTTCGTGAGTGCGTGTGCGTGCGCGTGTGTTTGTGATGCGGTTATTGTTACGCTGAACATCTATGCGGGTGGTGCTGACGACGCGAAGCGTGAGTCAAAGGGTATGTCAAGTCTACTGTTCGTTTCTACAGAGAGCTGCACTCCCGGACGCTCGCTGTGTGTGCCTGCATGTGTGCGTGTGTGCGCGCGTGTTGCGTACATGCATGTGTGTGTGT
>NW_014613480.1:0-325 GCF_000485595.1 Priapulus caudatus | reverse complement strand
TGTGTGTGTGTGTGCGTGCGTGCGTGCGTGCGTGCGTGCGTGCGTGCGTGCGTGGTGTGTGTGTATGTGTTTGTGCAAACGTGTTGGCCCACAGTACACGCGTAATGGTTACCAGTGTGTTATTCAATTATTAACAACCAGTGTATTATACCCAACGATTGGGCGTGACATTGCCTGCCAACCGTTCCCATGGCCGCTACATCATTACTTATACATTGTATTCCCATATATTCCCTATCATCTACTTCTGCTTGTATCCGATGCATCGTGCACAGGCCCGTAGCCAGGGGGGGTTCGGGGTTCGAACGACCCCCCCCGAGCCCCT
>NW_014613479.1:0-325 GCF_000485595.1 Priapulus caudatus | reverse complement strand
CGTCGCCAACCATGTACCTACCGAAATTGGTCGATCCTGCCTGACGCCGATGCTTGGTGTGCGTGGCGGTATCGCCGGCGACTTCACCATCACCAAGCTCGCCGATGAGCATTTTTTGATGATCGGCTCGGGTATTGCGCGGTATTTGGTTTGAGTTACGGCTACGAACATCCGCTCTGGTATGCAGCCGAAGGTATGGAGGCGGTAGAAGTGTATGGCTTCGAGCGGCAAAATAGCTTTGCGGCAGTCGCCGAAGAATGCAAAGCCCTGCGTAACGGTGTCGGCATCCTCGATGTTTCCAACTTTGCCAAATACGAGATAAAAG
>NW_014613478.1:0-325 GCF_000485595.1 Priapulus caudatus | reverse complement strand
GGATGTATTATGTACGGGGCGGGTGTCGTACTGCAGTTGTGAGGCAGTGATGTATTATGTACCGGGGCGGGTGTCGTACTGCAGTGTGAGGCAGTGATGTATTATGTACGGGGCGGGTGTCGTACTGCAGTGTGAGGCAGTGATGTATTATGTACGGGGCGGGTGTCGTACTGCAGTGTGAGGCAATGATGTATTATGTACGGGGCGGGTGTCGTACTGCAGTGTGAGGCAGTGATGTATTATGTACGGGGCGGGTGTCGTACTGCAGTGTGAGGCAGTGATGTATTATGTACGGGGCGGGTGTCGTACTGCAGTGTGAGGCAGT
>NW_014613477.1:0-325 GCF_000485595.1 Priapulus caudatus | reverse complement strand
TGACGACGTAGTCCACGTACAGCGCGATGAAACCTGGAGACAGAGATGTACAGCGCGATGAAACCTGGAGACAAAGATGTACAGCGCGATGAAACCTAGAGACAGAGATGTACAGCGCGATGAAACCTGGAGACAGAGATGTACAGCGCGATGAAACCTGGAGACAGAGACGTACAGCGCGATGAAACCTGGAGACAGAGATGTACAGCGCGATTACGACGTAGGCCACGTACAGCGCGATGAAACCTGGAGACAGACGTACAGCGCGATGAAACCTGGAGACAGAGATGTACAGCGCAATGAAACCTGGAGACAGAGACGTACA
>NW_014613476.1:0-325 GCF_000485595.1 Priapulus caudatus | reverse complement strand
GGTATACTATACAACAGTTCTATATAGAGGCCTCCTATACAACAGTCCTATACAGAGGTATTCTATAGAACAGTTCTATACAGGGGTATCCTATACAACAGTTCTACATAGAGGTATCCTATACAACAGTCCTATACAGTTGTATCCGATAGTAGCCATCTTATATAGAAGAATCCTTTGAAGTATACGAGACTTGAGGTGAGATTAGACAATATAGCAAGCCATACTGTAGTGCGGTGGTGCCCGCAGTACAGCGACTACTGCTCTATCTCTCCTGCTACTGCTCCCTCTCCTGCTACTGCTCTCTCTCCTGCTACTGCTCTAT
>NW_014613475.1:0-325 GCF_000485595.1 Priapulus caudatus | reverse complement strand
TGTGTGTGTGTGTGTGTGTGTGTGTGTGTGTGTGTGTGTGTGTGTGTGTGTGTGTGTGTTTGTGTGTATATTATGCGCGTACGCGTGTTTGTGTACATGCATTGCGGAGGATAACGTGCGTACATGTGTCGCCCAGGTCTGCTTATGCGTCTGTATGTGTGCTCTCTGTATGTACGTCTGCTTTTGCGTCTGTATGCGTGCTCTCTGTATGTACGTCTGCTTAAATGCGTCTGTATGTGTGCTCTCTGTATGTACGTCTGTTTATGCGTCTGTATGTGTGCTCTCTGTATGAATGTCTGTTTATGCGTCTGTATGTGTGCTCTTA
>NW_014613474.1:0-325 GCF_000485595.1 Priapulus caudatus | reverse complement strand
GTCGTGGTGGTCGTCGTCGTCGTGGTCGTCGTTGCTGGTCGTCCTCGTGGTGGTCGTCGTCGCTGGTCGTCCTCGTGGTGGTCGTCGCTGGTCGTCTTCGTGTTGGTCGTCGTCGCTGGTCGTCCTCGTGGTCGTCGTCCTCGTGGTGGTCGTCGTCGCTGGTCGTCCTCGTGATCGTCGTCGTCGCTGGTCGTCCTCGTGGTTGTCGTCGTCGCTGGTCGTCCTCTTGGTGGTGGTGGTCGTCCTGGTGGTGGTCGTGGTGGTGGTGGTCGTCGTGGTGGTCGTTGTCGTGGTGGTCGTAGTGGTGGTGGTCGTCGTCGTCGTG
>NW_014613473.1:0-325 GCF_000485595.1 Priapulus caudatus | reverse complement strand
TCCTCCTCCTCTTACTCCTCCTCCTTCTCCTCCTCCACGTAGCAACGCTTTCCCGTCCTCTGCCTCCTTTCCTACCTCCTCCTCCTCCTCCTCCGTCCTCTCCTCCTCCTTCCTCCTCCTCCTCCTCCTCCTCCTCCTCCTCTTCTTCTTCCTTCTCATCATCATTATCCTCTTTCTCCTCCACCTCCTCCTCCTCCCCCTTACACGCCTGATCACCAGGTTGACCGGCAGCTTATTTACTCACAATTGAAATAGTCTCAACTCGTAGCAACGCACACCCGCCTCTGCCATCTGTTCCTCATCCTCCTCCTCCTTCACCTTCTCC
>NW_014613472.1:0-325 GCF_000485595.1 Priapulus caudatus | reverse complement strand
AAGATTTGGGAGATATGGAGGAAGAGAGACGTAGATGGAGATAGAAATATGGGAGAGAGGGAGAAAGAGAGACGTAGATAGAGATACTGCTTGATACTGATTTCAGATGCTTATTTAGCCAAATAATAATGGTTCTCGCGTCTATTAGTAAACATCTGACCTTAAATGCGCATCCCAGCTGGCTATATATAATTATATATAATTATATATATATAAATGTATATATATATGTATATGTATATAGCCATATAAAAACCAAACATTAAAACAATGTTGGTGTTTCTATGTTGACTCTCTCCATCTCTCTTCTGCCTCACAATCTCTT
>NW_014613471.1:0-325 GCF_000485595.1 Priapulus caudatus | reverse complement strand
GGTGGAGGGGGTTGTAGGTTGTGGTTTTAATTAGAGATTTGGGGGTCGGAGGTCGCGGTTAAATGAACGGTGTAGGTTACCGTTAGGCTTAATACTGTCGTTGGATAAGGATAAGGATTAAGGTTGTGCCTAATACAAGACTTAAGTTTGTAGACGAATAATTATTCTCTTTCCCTTCTTTCTCTCCTCCATCAGTCCAGCTCCCTTCTCCTCTTCACTTCTTTTCCATTTTCTTCACCCTTTCTCCCCACCACCTACCAGCATGCATTGTGTGTGTGTGTGTGTGTGTGTGTGCGTGCGTGCGTGCGTGCGTGCGTGCGTGCGT
>NW_014613470.1:0-325 GCF_000485595.1 Priapulus caudatus | reverse complement strand
AGCACCAAGGATGGCAGTGATAGTCGTCCCAACGTTCGACCCGATAGCTAATGCTAGAGCATTATCATAGGTGATTTGTTGAGCGGCAAGGGCCGTTAACACCAAGACTAAGGTGGCATGACTAGACTGCATGATTACAGTGGCCATGATGCCAATCAAAGCATAGATAGTACGTTCTAAGAAAGAAACCAAACGACTGATAAAGGGCACCATAACAATAATACCCAAAATATTGAATATGGTATGAAATACTGCCAGTTTTAAGGTGTAGTTATTTGCTGAAATACTAACATTAGTGCTGAACCAGTCAACTAACAATATTAGC
>NW_014613469.1:0-325 GCF_000485595.1 Priapulus caudatus | reverse complement strand
AGAGAGAGAGAGATAGAGAGATAGACGACAGTGACGTGGATGGTGGCGGCTATGATGTTGATGCTAGCCCCTGGCGTCCATCACGTGCTAGATGCTCTGACGTGTGGTGCGAATGTTCTCTCTCTCTCTCTCTCTCTCTCTTCTCCCTCTCTCTCTCTCTCTCTATCTCTCTCTCTCGCTCTCTCTCTCTCTCTCTCTCTCTACCCCTATCTCGCGCCCCTCTCTCTTTTCTCATTTATTTTCTTACCATTTACTCCTCCTCTTTCACTTTCTTTCTTTTCTCTCTTTCTGTCGCTGTCTTTCTCTCTCACCCTTTCCCTCACGC
>NW_014613468.1:0-325 GCF_000485595.1 Priapulus caudatus | reverse complement strand
TCTCTTCTTCCTCCTCCTCCTCTCTCTCTCTCTCTTCTTCGTCTGTGTGTGTGTGTGTGTGTGTGTGTGTGTGTGTGTGTGTGTGTGTGTGTGTGTGTGTGCGTTTGTTCATCGGCTTAAATCTCTTTCTCTCGCCCGCCCGCCCGTCCGCCCGTCCGCCCTCCGTCCGCCCGCCCGCTCGTCCGGGGTACGACCCATATATTACAAAACACTATCTATGGTGGGTCCGGAACCCAAGTGGGGAAAAAAATTTCGACGCCCGCCCGCCCATCAACGCCCGCCCATCAACGCCTGCACGCCCATCAACGCCTGCACGCCTGCCTAT
>NW_014613467.1:0-325 GCF_000485595.1 Priapulus caudatus | reverse complement strand
ATCTATCTATCTATCTATCTATCTATCTATCTATCTATCTATATATCTAATTATCTATCTATCTATCTATCTATCTATCTATCTATCTATCTATCTATCTATCTATCTATCTATCTGCCTGTCTATCTATTTATCTATCTATCTATCTATCTAGCTAGCTAGCTAGCTATTTATCTATCTACCTATCTATCTATCTATCTATCTATCTATCTATCTATCAATCGATCTAGCCATCCATCCTTCCATCCACTCTCTCTTTTTCTTTATACCTCTTTCTCCCTTTCTCTCTTTCCCTCTCTCTCTCCCTCTCTTCTCCTCCCCCTCC
>NW_014613466.1:0-325 GCF_000485595.1 Priapulus caudatus | reverse complement strand
CTAATACGACTTCTAGTATTGATGAAAGATAATGTTAAGGCACAGGAGAAGATTGATCTTATTTTGTCTAAAGCACCTGATAATTCTAATGGTCTGTTGTTGAAAGCTGCATTGATGCTTCAAAATAAAGATAAAGCCGGCGCTGAAGATATTGCAAAAGGCGTTGTTGCTCGAGACCCAGGGTTCTTAGAAGGTGTCACCTTCCTAGCAACTTTGTATGTTAAGGATAATAAACAGGAAGAAGCTATTGGCCTGCTTGATAATGCATTAAAAGATAAACCAGACAATGAAAGTCTCAACAAGCTTTTAGCCGTTACCCTCGTTC
>NW_014613465.1:0-325 GCF_000485595.1 Priapulus caudatus | reverse complement strand
CTGATCGAAGGCGACTGGGTACTATTACATGGCAAAAAGAATTAATAGAACTGCCCTTAAACCATTTTAACGATATTAAACTTGGCGAGACTATGAGCATACAAACACAATGCCCACACTGCGACACCATCTTTCGTCTCACCGACGAACAGCTAAATGCCGCCAATGGAAAAGTACGCTGCGGACTATGTCATGAAGTCTTCAGCGCAAAATCGGTCGATGACGAACCTGAGCCACAGAATTTATCCCCACAGGAACCAAGCCCACAAGCCGAAGACCCAATCATCGAGCCGAACAAACTCAGCCAAGACACCACTTCAGACAT
>NW_014613464.1:0-325 GCF_000485595.1 Priapulus caudatus | reverse complement strand
TCTCAAAAAAACCAGTGCGCCGCGCACTGCCGCGAAACGGCGGGCGAGCGGCTCACGCGCATTCGAAACCCATGGCGAAACTCCTGACCGATCAAGAATTCCAGCGCTTTTCCGAGCTTCAGCAGAAACAGGCGAGCTTCACGATCACGGCCGACGAAGCCGACGAGCTGCGCGACATCGTCGCCCGCGCGCAGAAAAAGCGCGACGACCGCGCCGACGCGATGAAGACCGTCGAAACCGCCATCGCGCAATTCGAGATCGCTCCCGAGGAGCTTTTCACGGCCGAACAGATTGCCGAAGCCGCGCGCAATTTCGGCCTGATTCC
>NW_014613463.1:0-325 GCF_000485595.1 Priapulus caudatus | reverse complement strand
CTCGATAGAACGACCGTGGGTGAGCCTTAGCAAAGCGTTGGGAAAAAAGATTGATCGTAATTATTTAATTGGTTTACTGTTAGCGCAACTTCATGACGATTTGCACCGCTTCAATCATCTACAATTTGAACAATTCCAAGCAGAATGGCGGCAGTGGGATATATTGTATGGTGAGCAAGTAAATGTCTCACAGGGTGATAAAGTAGTGTCAGGCGTAGCACAGGGAATCGATAGGCAAGGATATATGGGTATTAAACTGACCTCAAAGGCGATCCAATATTATTCATCCGCAGAGATTCATTTGGGGGCAATTTAAGAAGGTCTG
>NW_014613462.1:0-325 GCF_000485595.1 Priapulus caudatus | reverse complement strand
GCATAGCACATAGTGCATAGTGCATAGTACATAGTACGTAGTACATAGTACGTAGTACATGGTACGTAGTACATAGTACATAGTACATAGTGCATAGTGCGTAGTACGTAGTAGGTTGTACGTAGTACGTAGTACATAGAACATAGTACACAGTACGTTGTACGTAGTACATAGTACATTGTACATAGTACATAGTACATAGTACGTAGTACATAATACGTAGTACATAGTACGTAGTACGTAGTACATAGTGCATAGTGCATAGTACATAGTACGTAGTTCATACTACATAGTACGTAGTACATAGAACGTAGTACATAGTACA
>NW_014613461.1:0-325 GCF_000485595.1 Priapulus caudatus | reverse complement strand
AATGGAATGGAATGGAATGCAATGGAATGGAATGGAATGGAATAAATCCGGGTGGAGTGGAATGGAATGTAATGGAGTGGAATGGAATGGAATTTAGTGGAATGGAATAGAATGGAATGAAATCTATTGGAATCGGAATGGAATCCAATGGAATCAACTGGAATGGAATGGCATGGAATGGAATTGAATGGAATGGAATGGAATGGACTGTAATGGAATGGAATGGAATGGAATCAACCCAAGGGCAATGGAATGGAATGGAATGCAATGGAATCCACCCGAGTGGAATGGAATGGAATGGAATGGAATGGAATGGAATGGAATG
>NW_014613460.1:0-325 GCF_000485595.1 Priapulus caudatus | reverse complement strand
ATGCAGCCTTATCACAAGCTATAAAAATCATCATGAATTCTTTTTATGGCGTGCTTGGTACCCCGGGCTGTCGTTTGCATGATTCACGCCTGACTAGTTCGATTACCAAACGTGGACATCAGATCATTTTAAAAACAATTGAACTGATCGAAGCAGCGGGTTTTGAGGTGATTTATGGTGATACCGATTCAGTATTTGTTTCTTTACATCAAAGTTTTCAAAATGCTGAAGCGGGCGGAATTGGCGAGCGACTCGTTGTTTTGATAAACAATTACTGGCTGACACATCTGACTAGCGAATACGGCATAGATTGCTTTCTGGAGAT
>NW_014613459.1:0-325 GCF_000485595.1 Priapulus caudatus | reverse complement strand
TCCGGTCGCTTCGCTCCCTCCGCCTTGTCCCCCCCCCCCCCTGTTTCCAATTGCTGGCTACGCCACTGCCTATATTCTCAGCCAGTATATATTTCTCTCCTTGGCAGAGCCTGATATCACTGCGATCACAGCGCCCTGCATTTTCTACGGAGCATGGAGACCCCATTTGAAAACAAAAGCGCACATGTTTATGATTGGCCGCTTCGTCTCATTTCCTTGAGTTTTCTACAGTATTTAACATTTTATGAAATAGCGACTACGAAAACGTCTAGTGATATTAGGTTAATAAAATATAACAGTAACACTAACAAGACATTCACTAATT
>NW_014613458.1:0-325 GCF_000485595.1 Priapulus caudatus | reverse complement strand
GTATATATATATACGCATGTATAGTAGTATGTATATATGTATATATGTATGTATAGTATGTATGTCTACATGTACATACGTATGTATATTATGTATGTATATATATATATATATATATATATACGTACGTATGCATAGTATGTATGTCTACATGCACATACGTATGTATATTATCAGGAGTCTATCAATATTGATATATTGATATTGATATATTCATATATCCTATTGATAGACTCCTGATATATATATATATATATATATATATAGAGAGAGAGAGAGAGATATATAGATATATACGTATGTATAGTATGTATGTATATATGTA
>NW_014613457.1:0-325 GCF_000485595.1 Priapulus caudatus | reverse complement strand
GGACTTTGATTTAGGGATCGATGACGCAGGTACAGCTGATTCAGCGTCTGACTTAGATTTAAGCCTCGATGATGATCCACTTGAGCTGCCGGATATGGATTCAGATTCAGCAGAAGAGGGTCTTGATCTTGATGCAACTCATATGCTTGAAGTAGGGGCAGACGAACTTGAAATAGCAACAGCTGACACCGCTGAAAAAGTCGATGAGCTTGAATTTGACTTAAGCGATACGGGCGCTGTTGAAGAAGAATCAGCAAGTGCCGATGATGAGTTCTCCTTGGATATCGATGCCTCTGAGTTAGGCATAGACATTGCAGATGATGCC
>NW_014613456.1:0-325 GCF_000485595.1 Priapulus caudatus | reverse complement strand
AGAAGTTGACGAAAAGTACACCTTCAACTTTGACGACATGGTAAGAGACGCGGGTGCAATGCACGAGCATTACAAATTGGACGGTGCATTTGTAGGCGAACCAGAATTCAAGTTCCACAAAGAATTCCAGGAAAACGCCGAAGTGTCTAAAGAAGCCAATAACCTACATACTTGCAATCTTATTAACGTTTGCATTTTATTCAAGTGCTGTTGTTGCGGCGAGCTATGAAGGCCGTCAAAAGTGCAGCTCTTGCCACAAAGCCCAAGGTAAATCATGGCGTTCAACCGCACATGCCAAAGCTATGGAATCCTTGAAGCCAGGCAC
>NW_014613455.1:0-325 GCF_000485595.1 Priapulus caudatus | reverse complement strand
TCTAGCTGCATAGATCTAGCTGCATAGATCTAGCTGCTTAGATCTAGCTGCATAGATCTAGCTGCATACATCTAGCTGCATAGATCTAGCTGCATAGATCTAGCTGCATAGATCTAGCTGCATAGATCTAGCTGCTTAGATCTAGCTGCATAGATCTAGCTGCATACATCTAGCTGCATAGATCTAGCTGCATACATCTAGCTGCATAGATTTAGCTGCATAGATCTAGCTGCTTAGATCTAGCTGCATAGATCTAGGTGCTTAGATCTAGCTGCATAGATCTAGCTGCTTCGCCGTTGCGATAGGATGTTACTGATATGACAGT
>NW_014613454.1:0-325 GCF_000485595.1 Priapulus caudatus | reverse complement strand
CATGATCGAGAAAGTACGGACAGTGACTGGCAAACCCGTAGGATTCAAGGCAGTCATCAGCGATGCCGCTTGGTTGGATGAGTTGTTTACCGAAATCCGCCAGCGCGGTGAAGAATCTGCTCCCGATTTCATCACGGTGGACAGCGCGGATGGAGGCACAGGTGCAGCCCCCTTGCCACTGATCGACGATATGGGTTTGCCGCTACGCGAAAGCCTGCCCATGCTGGTGGATAAACTAGTGGAGCATGGCTTACGCGAGCGGGTACGGGTGATCGCTTCCGGCAAACTGGTCACACCTGCGGATGTCGCATGGGCCTTGTGCCTA
>NW_014613453.1:0-325 GCF_000485595.1 Priapulus caudatus | reverse complement strand
AGAAGAGAGAGGAGGAGGAGAGAGGGAGGAGAAGGAGAGGAGAGAGAGAGGGAGCGAGGGAGGGAAGAAGAGAGAGCGTGAGAGAGAGAGAGAGAGCGAAAGATAGAGAGAGAGCCAGAGATCGTTTACACAAACGGCTTGATAGAGGTTTTTGCCGCAATGCCCCACTAACGCCCGAGACGACATGAATCGTCGTCAACGTTGTCGCCGTCGGACAACAGCAGCGTCGAGCGTGCTTTCTTCGCCTAGCAAAGTAAACGTGGAGAAGGGAGGAACCTTGAGTTCCGAGGCTTATAGATACGCATTTTAAAGACGTTGATCTCGG
>NW_014613452.1:0-325 GCF_000485595.1 Priapulus caudatus | reverse complement strand
AATACTCTTTGATTACCTCGGTACGTTTAATAGCAATGGCAGATTTTACGTGAAAAGAAGCCATTTCGATAAATAATTGCTGATCCTGAGCTATTTTTTTGGAAATTGAATCGAGCAGTTCTTTGTCTTTTGCGGACAAGTCAATTATCTCGCCTTGAAAGTAGATTGAACTATCTTCGAGGATTTCCTTTTCAGTCATTTCAGTCAGTTTTTGCCGCGATGTGGTACTGTCATCAAGACCCACTATTTCTGTGTCTATATTTGATGGTGTGGGTGCAATGGGTTCAACAATGCCTTGGATAGGGTTTTCAAGTGAGGCTGATGT
>NW_014613451.1:0-325 GCF_000485595.1 Priapulus caudatus | reverse complement strand
ACTAATTAGTGGAGTACAGCTTAGTAAGCATGTCTAGCAGATGTGAGGCTCCAACTGTGGCTGATGTAACCGTCTGGCCGACTAGTGAGCGAGGGCGTTCTTGTGTTTTCAGCTGGGCTGGCGACCGCTGCGCGACTCATACCTGGACACGCTGCCGGCGACACTGACCGACGAACACCGGACACTGGTCCGGGATCTATTTGAGTGGCTCGTGCAGCCCTCGCTGGACTTCATACGACATGAGTGAGCGAGCGAGCGCGCGCATACACGCGTACATACCCTCAATATGTGATGAATGCATCTTGTTTTTAATCTGGGTTTTAAT
>NW_014613450.1:0-325 GCF_000485595.1 Priapulus caudatus | reverse complement strand
ACCCACTCACCCTCCTGCCATCTCATCCACCTACCCACATATCCATCTATCCATCCATGCGTCCAATACCCACCCACACACTCCCTGCCACCCCCTCTCCCACCTACCCACACATCCATGCATCCATTCATCTATCTGCGATGAGGTGTGGTAGCAGCAGTATAATCAGTGAATCACTGACGGGTGGGGCGCGGTGGCTTCATGACACGTCATTAGCAAACCTTGATTTAACATTAGTAACATTGATTTTACACTTGTTTCTCTCCGATCTGGGCGTATCAAACACATCCGCCGCCACCAGCAAACCGTAGACATTGATTTTACA
>NW_014613449.1:0-325 GCF_000485595.1 Priapulus caudatus | reverse complement strand
ATCGAAGAAGTGATCTCTCAGTAAAAGACATCGCCAATAAGTTGAATCCCGTCGTACGTGGCTGGATGGAATATTATGGCGCGTTCTTTCGTTCGGAGTTAATTTTTCTGGTGTATCATCTGGATAAGCTGATATATCGCTGGGTGATCAGGAAATGTAAGAAGCAGGGTAGCAATTTCAAAAGAGCGGAGAAGTGGGTGAAACGCATAAAATGCAAGCCCCCCCCTCCATTATTTTGTACACTATGTATCAGAGCGCAGACGTAATTTAGCTGTGAATACAAGTAACATCATAAAGATAAAAAAGAAATTGAATGAACCACCAC
>NW_014613448.1:0-325 GCF_000485595.1 Priapulus caudatus | reverse complement strand
ATATATATATATATATATATATATAATGTGTCCATCACAGCAACGTCCTTACGCAGTACCACAGCACTTGTAGTAACACTCATCAGCCACTGCATGCTGCGATTCTCCATCCTCCTCAGCATCTCTCTGTCTCTCTCTCGCTCTGTGTAGGAGGAATCATCTGCGGAAGCTCCTGTTCACCTGCTCAGTCTGATCACAGGCCCTGTGACGTCATTGCAAAGCACGTTCAACCTGTCCACGATCATCGATTCTTCGCCCGAATCCACGAAGAAGGAGAGTGACACGCCCAAGGTACGTAGCATGTGCATAGTCGTAAGGCCAAGAC
>NW_014613447.1:0-325 GCF_000485595.1 Priapulus caudatus | reverse complement strand
AGTGTCCGCGGCTGGGGCGGATTGTCCGTGGCTTGGGGCGGCATTGTCCACGGCTAGGGCGGGATTGTCCGTGGCTGGGGGCGGGATTGTTCGCGGCTGGCGTGGGATTGTCTGCGGCTGGGGCGGGATTGTCCGTGGCTGGGGGCGGCATTGTCCACGGCTAGGGCGGGATTGTCCGTGGCTGGGGGCGGGATTGTTCGCGGCTGGGGTGGGATTGTCTGCGGCTGGGGCGGGATTGTGCGTGGCTTGGGGCGGGATTGTCCGCGGCTGGGGCGGGATTGTCTGTGGCTTGGGGCGGGATTGTCCGCGGCTGGGGCTGAGCACA
>NW_014613446.1:0-325 GCF_000485595.1 Priapulus caudatus | reverse complement strand
GAGAGAGAGAGAGGGTTAATGATGAGATTTCAATAATTAGCCGTGCGGGGGCGTTGCCCCCGTCATAGTGACGACGATGAAGTTGAACGAGCGGTGAGCGTGTGCGTGCGTGCGTTCGTGCATGCGTGCGTGCGTTCATGCGTGCGTGCGTGCGTGCGTGCGTGCGCGTGCGTGCGTGCGTTCGTGCGTGCGTGCGTTCGTGCGTGCGTGCGTGCGTGCGTGCATGCGTGCGTGTATGCGTTCATGCGTGCGTGCGTGCGGGCGTGCATGCGGGCGTGCATTCGTGCGTGCGTGCGTGCGTGCGCGCGCGCGTGTGAGCGTGTGC
>NW_014613445.1:0-325 GCF_000485595.1 Priapulus caudatus | reverse complement strand
ATTATCATTATCGTCAGCAGCAGCACCAGCAGTAGCATGCAGCCGCAGCAGCACCGCAAACAGCCGCACCAGTTAGCAGTTATCCAGTCTTACGTATAGACTGCATGGAAGAGCGAAGCTCGAACTACTCATCCGTTAGACCTTTGGGGGTAACAAACATGATTGTTCACTGTATGCGCGTGGCTCAGTGTAAGCATATCGTCTTTCTGCGACAGGTATGCATGCGTCCGTGCGTGCGTGTGTGGTTGCGTGTGTGCGTATGTGCGTGCGCGGGTGTATAAAGTGCGTTCGTGCATGCACCTATATATATATACTCCTGATATAT
>NW_014613444.1:0-325 GCF_000485595.1 Priapulus caudatus | reverse complement strand
CTACCTGTCTACCTTCCTACCTACCTGCTTGCCTCCCACCCTTACCTGCCTACCTGCCTGCCTGCCCTACCTGCCCACCTGCCTACCTACCTGCTTGCTTCCCACCCTTACCTGCCTGCCTGCCCTACCTGCCTACCTGCCTACCTACCTGCTTGCCTCCCACCCTTACCTGCTTGCCTGCCCTACCTGCCTATCCAGCTGTAGATGCTTATCTGCGCTGTGCAAACTCACGAGTTTATAAAGCGGAGTTCATCACCTGGCCGTCACTTGAGTCTGTCAAGCGCAGTGCATGATGTGTCACTCACAGCTCTCTCCCCCCCCCCCT
>NW_014613443.1:0-325 GCF_000485595.1 Priapulus caudatus | reverse complement strand
GACACGTTCGCATCACAGCGGAACGAACCTTCTTGCATGTTACCGTCACAAATACCAATGTATTGAACCAGCGAATGTATTTTGCGCATGTAGGCAACAGCTTCTTTCGCACTGCGCATATCAGGCTCCGAAACGATTTCTAATAACGGCGTACCTGCACGATTCAAATCAATACCGGTCATACCGGCATAATCTTCATGCAAAGATTTACCAGCATCTTCTTCAAGATGGGCGCGTGTTATACCAATGGTTTTTGTCTCACCATTTTCCAATTCAATATTGATTGAACCTAAACCGACAACGGGTAATAAAAACTGTGATATCT
>NW_014613442.1:0-325 GCF_000485595.1 Priapulus caudatus | reverse complement strand
ATTAATCGTGGAACTCTGCGAAAAAAACTCAAACAATACCAAATCGAAGCAACCACTTCAGAATCATAGATAGACAGGTTTACCGCATTCACTAACGCTTCGCGGCCGAACATTCCCACCCAAAAATCTGATACTTCATATCTAGTCTTTAACATACTTCTGTGTAGCGCTATCAGGTATAATCTCGATTTTTTTAAGGTCTCTAATTATGTCCCAAATGGCTCCTGCTGTGCGTCGTGCATTGCTTAGCGTTTCTGACAAGTCTGGTATCATCGAACTCGCCCAGGCTTTAAACGCCCGGAATGTTGAGCTGCTTTCCACTGGC
>NW_014613441.1:0-325 GCF_000485595.1 Priapulus caudatus | reverse complement strand
AAAGCAGGTGCCGAAGGTTGCCATTGCAGCCAATGGGCTGCTGTTGCCGAGGCCATAGGTGTAGCGCAGGTCGATGGTCAGCATGAAGGAGTCGGATTCGCCCTCCTGACGAAAACTCTGTTGATCTTCAACCCGGTAGCCCGGCAGGACTTTGATCTGGCCGCGGATAACGGTTTTTTCAAACCCTTCAGCGAGACCATAACCAAAATCTTCGGTTTCAGTGGTGTAGAACTGGTCCAGAGTCTCCTGGTAGGAGGTCTCCCAGAGGTTGGAGTCGTAGAGTTGTGGGTCGAGTGAGATGCTCAGGTACGCCGGTCGGTTGATC
>NW_014613439.1:0-325 GCF_000485595.1 Priapulus caudatus | reverse complement strand
AGTTTGCGTGAGCGTAGTGAGTGACGTCGCGATTCTCTGTAGACGCTTGGCTCGTGCGCCCGCCTGACATTTCTTCCGGGGGTAGGAGCGCGAGCGTGCGGGCTTTCGCGGCGTGTACGCGCGTGTTTTAACTCGCATTCAGCTCGTGTTTGCTCGTTATTACCTGCATTCTTGCTAAGTCTCCTTAATGCGTCGGGTTCGTTTACATGCCATTGAACGCACTTGTTCTTTGTGAGCGTGAGAGAGAGAGAGAGAGGGAGAGGAGGGGAAGGCGAATAGAAAGAGAGTAGTTAGGGAGCGAGAGCGAGAGAGAGAGAGAGAGAGA
>NW_014613438.1:0-325 GCF_000485595.1 Priapulus caudatus | reverse complement strand
TAAAATTTAAAATTTTGAAAAGTTGTTCGAAATTCAAAATTCAAAAATTTAAATTTCAAAATTTAAAATTTAAATTTTAAAATTTGAACTTCAAAATTCAAAATTCAAAAATTTGAAATTCAAATTTAAAATTTGAAATTTGGTTGAAATTTCAAATTTGAAATTCAAAATTTAAAATTCAAAATTTAAAATTTAAAATTTGAAATTCAAAAATTTGAAATTTGAAATGTGTTTGAAATTTGAAATTCAAAATTTAAAATTTAAAATTTGAAATTTGAAATTTAAATTTTGAAATTGATATATTTAGATATACTTGGTCCAAGTA
>NW_014613437.1:0-325 GCF_000485595.1 Priapulus caudatus | reverse complement strand
CTGACTCCTGCACTATGCGTGCGCTGATGGCCGAGTGCGCCTCCATAAGAAACTCCGTGTCCGGGGACGTGATCAGTCGCTTCAACAGCGTCGATTTCTACCCCGATAATAATTTTAATTAAGATTCGACATCAGATACTAGATTACATGACGCACCCATGGTATGCAGATTCACACGCACACGCACTCGCACACGCACACACACGCACATACACACGCACACGCACACGCACACACACACACACACACACCACGCACACACGCACGCACACGCAGACGCAGACGCACACCCACACGCACATGCACACACACACACACACACACA
>NW_014613435.1:0-326 GCF_000485595.1 Priapulus caudatus | reverse complement strand
CGTGCACATGCACGCACGCGCACACACACGCACGCACGCATGCACGCACGCACGCACGAACATACACACACACGCACGAACGCACGCACGCACGCACGACCGAACGTGCACACGCACGCACACGCACAGAACCGACGGATAGCAATCTAGTAGAGGCTCCAGGCAGCGAGATGAGAGCTCTATGGTTAGATGCGGACACGATCCACGAGGAAGCGCGATCCACAGCGAGGCATCACACGCACATGCACACCTGGTTAGCACGGCCATCCGTCGAACATACGCTGTTACAGGCTGTTACACACACACACAGCACAGCAGACGCGCAG
>NW_014613434.1:0-326 GCF_000485595.1 Priapulus caudatus | reverse complement strand
ACAACCGTCCAAACATTGCCGCTATTGCAGCGAATCCAGGCACGACGTTGGCTTATACACAACTTGTTGGCTTGTTCGATATTTCATACAATATCCGTGCATGCCGATTTTTTGCATCCTTGGCAACAAGCGTCCGTTGCACATGGACCATTGCACAAATGCACGACAATTATTGGCTACAGGTGCCAGTGCAGTTTGCGCGCGAACAGTTCAGTGTTGCGTTGTCACGATGGCAAACGTTTGTTCGGCACTTCGCCGTAACTTCTGCACAGCTATTGTGCTCTATATACGTTAGCAACAGTAGCTATGACGATAATGTACCTGTA
>NW_014613433.1:0-326 GCF_000485595.1 Priapulus caudatus | reverse complement strand
TCTCTCTCTCTCTCTCTCTCTCTCTCTCTCTCTCTGTCCCTCCTCTCTCTCGCTCTTCCTCTTACTTTCTCTCTCTCTCTCTATTTCGCGCGCGCTCTCTCTCTTTCTTCCTCTCCCTCTCTCACCTTTACTCACTCTCTCTCTCTCTCTCTCGCGCTCTTTTTCTCTTTCTCTCTCTCTCTCTATCTATCTCTCTGGCTCTCCCTTTCTCCGGCCGTCGCACAAACTTGATAGCTGGGCGGGAAGGCGGGAGAGGCTACCAGCATGAAGACTTCTATCGGGAGACTGGGAAGGAATGACAGTCTGTGTGTGACGAGCGAGGGTAA
>NW_014613432.1:0-326 GCF_000485595.1 Priapulus caudatus | reverse complement strand
ATATATATATATATATATATATATATATATATATGTCTGTCTTCCTCTCATTCTTTCTCTCTCTTTCTGTCTGTCTGTCTATTTTAGTCTTAGTCATTCTCTCTCTGTTGCTCGCTCTCGTTCGCCCTCTCTCCCTCTCCCTGTCTCTAATTTTTCTCTTTCTCTCTGTCTGTCTGTCTATTTTATTATTTCCTATTCTCTCTGTCTTTTTCTCGCTGTGTGTCTCTCTCTCTTTCTCTCCCTCCCTCCCTGTCTCTATCTCTCGCTCTGTCTGGCGATTTTACTCTCTCTTATTCTTTCTCGTTCTCCATTTCTCTCTCTCTCTC
>NW_014613431.1:0-326 GCF_000485595.1 Priapulus caudatus | reverse complement strand
ATCCTCATCCCATCCCTCCCCACCATCCCTGCCTCCGCTATCTCACTCTACTGCGTGCTTGGGTGTGTGCGTGTGTGCGTGCGTGCGTGCGTGCGTGCGTGCGTGCGTGCGTGCGTGCGTGCGTGCGTGCGTGCGTGCGAATCGATGTTTGCTTCTCTGTTCTGCTTCGTGCTGGTGCTTGTGTGCGTGAGCTAAAATAAAGGATCCGCTGCTAACAAATTAACGATTTTGCCAGCGCCGGCTGAGTGCATGCAGTAGCAGTAGCAGTAGAAGCAGCATCAGTAGCAGCAACAGCCCCAGCAACAACAGCAGCAGCAGCAGCAGCA
>NW_014613430.1:0-326 GCF_000485595.1 Priapulus caudatus | reverse complement strand
GCTCTCTGTCTGTCTCCCTCTCTGTCTGTCTCCCTCTGTCTCCCTCTGTATCCCTCTGTCTCCCTCTATGTCTGTCTCTCTGTCTCCCTCTGTATTCCTCTGTCTCCCTCTCTGTCTGTCTCTCTGTCTCCCTCTGTATCCCTCTGTCTTCCTCTCTGTCTTGCTTTCTCTCTGTGTGTCTACCTCTGTCTTTCTCGTATCTCTCTCTCTCACTTCAATTCCTTTCCGATCCTTCTTTATCTTTCTTTCTATCTCGCTATTATGTGTATATCTTCATCCCTATTCCCCACTCCGCTCTCTCTCTCTGTCTATCAACCGCTCTCTCT
>NW_014613428.1:0-326 GCF_000485595.1 Priapulus caudatus | reverse complement strand
GCAAAATGCTGCCTGGGAACAAAACAGTATTGAGAGGAAATAAGGCGTGTTTCATAGTTATATTATGCATTAAATATTTTTCAGATTCATTTGGAGGTGGTGGTTAAGTTTTATTTGGGTGTAGGGGGTGTTGCTGAGATGCCTAATTGCCATGGGCCAAACTTGCGTGATCGGCTTGACATTAAAGCGGAGCATTTGAGAAAGCGTCAAAGTGTGGTGGTTAAGGGTCAAATAGTAGCCAATTGGCTAGGGCTACAAGGTGTTTTTATAGACCAATGTATAGTTATTTCAAAGGGACGGCTGTACTACCCGTGGCAGCCATAATC
>NW_014613427.1:0-326 GCF_000485595.1 Priapulus caudatus | reverse complement strand
ACCCCTAAAATCGTTATATTGATGGTTTTCCTCATCTCTTAAGCATAGCAACTGTATAGCATCAAACAAAGTATCTAATTAATTTGCTTTAAATTTTTATGAATATTTTACGTTGATTAAAGTTTTAGTGAAACAAACCAAATAAAACCACATGACTAAAAGCAAACAAAAATGAGGCTAATGTTGGTTCAGCAATAAGCTTAAACTGCTCATACAACCAACGGTACAAGCTATAGTCTCCAACGGAAACGTTTAAATACACAGTAACAAATAGAAATGATAATACATAAACAAACAAAGGATTTGTGCCATAAACCAATAGCGGC
>NW_014613426.1:0-326 GCF_000485595.1 Priapulus caudatus | reverse complement strand
AGACGAGAGAGAGAGAGACAGAGAGGGAGAGAGAGAGAGAACGAGAGAGAGCGCGAAATAGAGAGAAAGTGATAGATAAAGTATATCCGGTGCAGTTATGTATCGGACGTGCACGCGTTCAGGCCGATGAACAGACGAACATGTTTATTTACATTTTTACGCAATTACGTTATTTAATTTACATGTTTATTTATGCAAACGCAGACCGTGACCTCGTCGCGTAGTCCCTGCGCGCGCTGTCTCTCTCTCGCTCTCTCTCGCTCTCTCACTATCTCTCCTCTCTCTCTCTCTCTCTCTCTCTCTCTCTCTCTCTCTCTCTCTCTCTC
>NW_014613425.1:0-326 GCF_000485595.1 Priapulus caudatus | reverse complement strand
GGGGGGGAGGAGGCGAGCGGCGAGCGTATGTACTGAATATAAAAATACACGCTACTTATGTCGCACGCACGCACGTACGCGCACACATACACACACATACACAGACACACATACATACGTACACACGCACACACGCACACACACACACGTACACAGACACACATACACACACGTACACACTCACGCACGCACGCACACACACACGTACGTACACAGACACACGTACACATGCACGCATGCACGCACGCACGCACGCTGCACACACGCACGCACGCACACATACACACACATACACAGACACACATACAACATACACACGCACACAC
>NW_014613424.1:0-326 GCF_000485595.1 Priapulus caudatus | reverse complement strand
AGAGAAGGTAGAGAGAGGGCGAGAGGGAGAGAAGGTAGAGAGAGGGCGAGAGGGAGAGAAGGTGGAGTAAGGGAGATGTGCGTGCGTGCGTGCGTGCGTGCGTGCGTGCGTGCGTGCGTGCGTGTGTGAGTTAGGAGAAAGAGATATAGATATAGACACATGTCTGCGTGTGCGTGCGCGCGTGCGTGCGTGCGTGCGTGCGTGCGTGCGTGCGTGCGCGCAGAGTGTGTGTTATGCCGAACAGCCGGTGTCGTTGCCGCAGGTATTATGCCATTGTGTGAGTTTCTTTTTTATCACGGCTGAACAAACTCTGATATTGTGCTGCA
>NW_014613423.1:0-326 GCF_000485595.1 Priapulus caudatus | reverse complement strand
GTCTGAGAAAGATCATATCTTCCTCAACTTACAGCACCTTGGCCCTGAAGTGATCAATGAACGTCTACCGGGTATTGCTGAAAGTGCGCGCATCTTCTCTGGTGTTGACGTCACCAAAGACCCTATTCCGGTTCTGCCAACGGTTCACTACAATATGGGGGGCTATCCCCACCAATTATCACGGCGAAGTGGTGACCTTGGATGGCGACAACCCCGATGCAACTGTACCTGGGTTGATGGCCATCGGTGAGGCGGCTTGTGTATCGGTACACGGTGCTAACCGCCTCGGCTCTAACTCACTATTAGATATTATCGTCTTTGGTCGT
>NW_014613422.1:0-326 GCF_000485595.1 Priapulus caudatus | reverse complement strand
GCCGGGCCCACCTATGAAGCTATCGATCCCGTACGCTATATTGGCAATCGTAGTTCTGGGCGCATGGGATATGCAATCGCGGAAGCTGCAATTGAAGCTGGCGCCAACGTCACATTAATTAGCGGACCAAGTCATTTAACAGCACCTGAGTCAGCCAAGTTTATTGCTGTAGAATCCGCACAAGAAATGAAAGTAGCAGTACTTTCTAGCATTAACGCAAGCCACATCTTCATCTCTACCGCAGCTGTTTCTGATTATCGCGCTGAAACTATTGCCAGACAAAAAATTAAAAAAACTGAAACGGATTTAATTTTACACTTAACAAA
>NW_014613421.1:0-326 GCF_000485595.1 Priapulus caudatus | reverse complement strand
GCTTTATGCCTTCAACCTCTACCTGTTTGATAACACCGCCTAGTGACTGAAAATAGCGTGCATAATTCTGACACAATTCCTCAGGACTCTTCAGCGAAACGCTATTTTTTTATCCAGACGGCTTTGATAAAATTATCGATTAAGTCTGGTTCCAGATCTTTAATTTCGGCCTTGTTCAACTCGATATATTTAACACCACAAAGCTCGAATAGCTGGCGTTCGAGCGCATCGTTAACAAACGTTTTATGCTGCCGATACAAACGCAAGCCACCCAGTTCGTTCATCAAGTACTCGCTATTACTCTCACGAATCAACACCCGGTGGGC
>NW_014613420.1:0-326 GCF_000485595.1 Priapulus caudatus | reverse complement strand
GTGTGTGTGTGTGTGTGTGTGTGTGTGTGTGTGTGTGTCGGACGTGTGTGTGTGTGTGTGTGTGTGTGTGTGCGTGCATGCGTGCGTGCGTGCGTGCGTGTGTGTGTGTGCGAGAAAGAGAGAGAGAGAGAGAACAAGATACATTGCGAGAGGGGATGGGTGAGACAGAGTGAGAGTGACGGAGAGAGTGAATGAGAAAGTGAGAGAGACAGCGAGGGGGTACGTGAGAGAAACAGAGAGAGGCTAAGTGAGAGAGAAGAGAGAGAACGTGAGAGAATAAGGTATAGTGGATGAGTGAGAGTACGAGAGTGAGTGGGAGGGAAAGA
>NW_014613419.1:0-326 GCF_000485595.1 Priapulus caudatus | reverse complement strand
CACCATACGACCTCCGTCTGCCTCCCCTCTGCCTCCGCCCCTGCACCATACGACCTCCGTCTGCCTCCCCCCTGCTTCCGCCCCACACTGATGATCGCCCCTGTGGTTGTTGTTGGCCCTATACTAACGATCCCATCCTTGTTGTTTTATAGGAAGTCGTACTGCTACCGGCGTCTGTGCTACCTGTCTAGTAAGTTCCAGCTGCACATGCTGCTGAACGAGCTGCTAGAGTCGGCCGCTCAGAAGGCCGTGCCGCATCGAGACTTCTACAACATACGCAAGGTGAGGGCCGAGACGCGAGGCGAGTGAGACAGTGTGCGAGACGT
>NW_014613418.1:0-326 GCF_000485595.1 Priapulus caudatus | reverse complement strand
ACGAGTTTGTTTATAAACTACGCGCATACTTGTGAATTTTAAATTTTGCAATTCAAATTTCATATCTTACCGTTGCGGCGGTAGTTTCAGACTGTAGTGTTCGTTGGTCAACAACGTTGTGAATGTTCATGGTTATCTTTCCCAAGAGTAATCAGGATGTAGTGGCGGTTCGGTTTAAATGTCCCAGAATGCAATTGCGCGCTTTGAAAATTAGACCGCGATCTAGACTGGTACTTGCTCCCACCTCTCGGCTTAGTTACTCGGTCGAGTAATCGAGGTGGGAGCGAGTACCAGTCTACCCGCGATCCATCGAGATAAAATTATGC
>NW_014613417.1:0-326 GCF_000485595.1 Priapulus caudatus | reverse complement strand
TGCAAGGCGAAGTCACGCGCATCAACAATGCGATTACAGCGCTCGGGCCTGTAAATATGGCCGCGCTCGACGAACTGGCCGCGGCGAAGGAGCGCAAGACCTTCCTCGACGCGCAGTCGGCCGACCTCACGAGCGCGATCGAAACGCTCGAAGACGCCATCCGCAAGATCGACCAGGAAACGCGCACGCTGCTGCAGGGCACGTTCGACGAAGTGAACCGTCATTTCGGCGAACTGTTCCCGCGTCTTTTCGGCGGCGGCCAGGCGAAGCTCATCATGACCGGCGACGAGATTCTCGACGCGGGCGTGCAGGTGATGGCGCAGCCG
>NW_014613415.1:0-326 GCF_000485595.1 Priapulus caudatus | reverse complement strand
CCATCACACTACGCAACGGTGCACACATCAACAAGATAATGAGTAAGTAGTGTATTGATTTGTAACGCTTAATATTCACAATTCTAAGAATAGCCTTAATATCGTCGTTATTCAACTAAAGGGCATCTCTATTAATTGCTTGTGCTCTAAACAACAAAGTATCCGATAGGCAGCTGAATGATGCAGAAGTTCCTTTTCTGTGAATATCTGAAAATGTTATCAACTACCCAAACGGATGATTTAATACGATTGTTTCGTCACGCTCTGGGCCAGTCGAAACAATATCAACAGGGACACCAACCATTTCTTCAAGACGTTTTAAATAG
>NW_014613413.1:0-326 GCF_000485595.1 Priapulus caudatus | reverse complement strand
CCTATGACAAGTGGATTTTTCTTGACAAGATGGAAGTAAAATACGACTCAACACGCAGTGCTGACCCCCGTGTGCGTGACTGGCGATATATCAATAACCTTCATGCTAACTGGCAGGCCAGTGAGAAGACGCAAATGGCCAATTACTTAGGCACCAAATGGACACGTACTCATATAGGTGACAACGGTTATAACGGCTTTGTTGGCATGGCATCCACTCGTTTAACTTACGACATCACCTCGAAATGGGATCTCGAAGGTTCAGCTTCAATGTTGTGGGACGACGATGGTCAGCGACTGCCGGGTTATGGAGTGGCGATTGGTTTT
>NW_014613412.1:0-326 GCF_000485595.1 Priapulus caudatus | reverse complement strand
CGATGAAGCGACAGCAGAAGATCCCTGAGCTGTTAAGTGTATCTGAAGTGAAGCGGATCATTGATGTCTGCCGCAATCCTAAATATAAAATGATGATCATGTTGTGTTATGGCTGTGGCTTACGTCTTAGTGAAGTCTGCACGCTCAAAGTGAAAAATATAGCGGGTGAACAGAAGGTTATACATCTTCAACAAGCCAAAGGCGCTAAGGATAGGTGTATCCCAGTATCTGACTCCTTGCTACACGCGTTGCGACTTTATTGGCAAGGTCATCATCCCATCATTTACCTATTTTTTTAAGCCCAGTGCAGATCAACCTTTACATCA
>NW_014613411.1:0-326 GCF_000485595.1 Priapulus caudatus | reverse complement strand
GTGTGTGTGTGTGTGTGTGTGTGTGTGTGTGTGTGTGTGCCTGTGTGGGCGTGCATGCGTCCGTGCGTATACTTGGTTGTCCCACATGTTACTTGCCATTCCAGGGGAGGGGAGGGACAGCCATACCTGCAGTAATGTGACACATCAGCTGCTACCAGGTAAGATGGTTGAGGAGAGGGACAGCTATACCTGCAATAGGTTCCAGTAGTGTGACACACCAGCTGTTGCCTCCGTACATCCGGAACATCCTGCGCCGACAAGTAGGATCTTAGTGGGACTGGTGTAGACCACCGTCTGCATGGAATTGATCGCTCGTCCAGGATCAC
>NW_014613410.1:0-326 GCF_000485595.1 Priapulus caudatus | reverse complement strand
AGATCGTTATTTACTGACTCTACTATCTTTCGGTAACTTATTGCATCTATCATATTGCACATACTTCCTTGAAAATATAACGCCTAAAGCTGCGGCGGTGAAACCGTCCGACAGACTTGCCTTGTTATGGCAAAGCGTGAAATCGCTAAAATACCCAGCCTATCAGCCTGCCGATTTATTGTTTTGATTTACGCATAATAGAGCCTGCGAGCCGAAATTGCAGTATTAACCGAGAAAAAAGATGGCGGCTGTGAACGTGATAAATTAACACTGCTGGGAGAGTTAGAACAAGCAGTAAGTACGAGCGGAAATTCTCTAGACGTTCC
>NW_014613409.1:0-326 GCF_000485595.1 Priapulus caudatus | reverse complement strand
GGGGAGGGGGAGGGGTGCGCGTGCTCACTCAGGGAGGAAGGCTGTGCGGGGGAGAGGGTTGGAGTTCTCTGAGGGGGGAGGTCACAGCGTTGCGGCTTTGTTGCTCTTGATCTACTGCGGGGAAGCGGTTGCTATTGGCACCGGCTGCCATGAGCGCTTTTTATTGATAGCAAGTTGGATAATAATAGTAATAATAATAATAATAATAATAATAATAATAATGATAATAATAATAATAATGCGGATCCGGATTTGCGCGAGTTTGGTTCGAAGCTATTGTTATATTTTGCCGTGACGTGAGCGACCCAGTCATAATTCTACTCAAC
>NW_014613408.1:0-326 GCF_000485595.1 Priapulus caudatus | reverse complement strand
AGAGAGAGAGAGACAGTGCGCCTCTTGTGTGAGTAGCACGATACGTAGAGTAATAAGCAGCTATAGATCTCCCACGCGCACAGCTGTTCCTCCCCTCAAAACCCAAGCCCCCGCCTGCGTGCGTGCCTGCGTGCCTGCGTGCGTGCGTGCGCGCGTGTGTGCGTGCGTGCGTGCGCGTGAGTGCGTGGCTGCGTGCGTGCGTGCGTGCGTACGTGCGTGCGTGCGTGCGTGCGTGCGTGCGTGCGTGTATGTGTGTGTGTGTGCGTGCGTGCGTGCGTGTGTGCGTGCGTAGTGCGTGTGTGCGTGCGTGCGTGCGTGCGTGCGTG
>NW_014613407.1:0-326 GCF_000485595.1 Priapulus caudatus | reverse complement strand
ATATATAGCTAGGCCTATATTATTTAGCATTATATTTTATTGAAACGCTCCAAGTGCCTGTGTGACCAGATTCCGCACGCATGCAGACGCATTATGGGACTCTATGTATATAAATATCTCAATATAAAGCACTGATCTCTATAATAAAATCAGTCTAGTCTGTATTAGGGTCCCTATATATATATATCATATCCCAGTCTGTATTCTGTATGTACTCGTAGCGCCATCTATCGTTAGGAATATGAGATAAATCCGATTTAACTGCGAGTGAGGCGATCAGACCGTCACCGTTCCGTATATATATGTGCAAAGCCCGGCCCCCCCCC
>NW_014613406.1:0-326 GCF_000485595.1 Priapulus caudatus | reverse complement strand
GTTAACCTTGAAAAAGCATTACTACCGACGACGCGTTTAGGGGGGCATCTGGTTAGCGGTCATGTTGACGGCATCGGTATCGTTACCGATATTAAACAGGATGCGCGGTCTATACGGATTAATATCAAACCGCCTGAGGCACTGAATCGATACATCGCGGCAAAAGGTTCGATCTGTGTTGTGTTAGTTTGACGGTGAATACAGTCGCAGACGGATTTAATCTGAACATTGTGCCTCATACGCAACAGCGTACGATTATCGAACATTATAAGGTCGGTCAGGAAGTGAATCTTGAAGTGGATCTAGTTGCGCGTTATCTGGAAAGC
>NW_014613405.1:0-326 GCF_000485595.1 Priapulus caudatus | reverse complement strand
ACGTTATTTCCGGAACGCATAGAGGATTATATTGACGAAGATAATCCAGTTAGAGCAATAGAAGCGTTTGTGGGTATGCTGGATTTAAAAGGAATTGGATTCCAAGGCATGTTGCCTAAAGTAACTGGCAGGCCGGCGTATCACCCGTCCACCATGTTGAAGCTTTATATTTATGGCTACCTCAATCGAATTCAATCGACCCGCCGACTTGAACGAGAAACAGGTCGTAATTTGGAACTGATGTGGTTGTTGGGCCGATTGCATCCCGATTTTAAAACGATTGCCAACTTTCGCCGTGCCAACGGCAAAGCCATTCAGAAAGCTGC
>NW_014613404.1:0-326 GCF_000485595.1 Priapulus caudatus | reverse complement strand
GCACTATGCACTATGTACTATGTACTACGTACTATGTACTATGTACTATGTACTATGTACATGTACTATGTACTATGTACTATGTACTATGTACTATGTACTATGTACTATGTACTATGTACTATGTACTATGTACTACGTACTACGTACTATGTACTACGTACTACGTACTATGTACTATGTACTACGTACTGTGTAATACATACTATGTACTATGTACTATGTACATGTACTATGTACTACGTACTACGTACTATGTATTATGTACTACGTACTACGTACTACGTACTATGTACTATGTACTATGTACTACGTACTATTTAATA
>NW_014613403.1:0-326 GCF_000485595.1 Priapulus caudatus | reverse complement strand
TAGCCAGTGAGAAACGTGTTTTGTCGCTAACTGCGCCGGCGTTATTTTCAATGTCCTCCAGTACGGAGACATAATCTAGCGGGTCAACGACGACAGTTACGCTAGCGTGATTTTTCGCCGCCGCACGTACCATGGCGGGACCACCGATGTCGATGTTCTCGATAGCATCGTCGAAACTGCAATCGGGGTTGGCAACCGTTGATTGAAAAGGGTAGAGATTAATCACGACCAGATCAATGGGTTTGATATCATGTTCGGCCATGACGTCTTCATCCGTGCCACGACGGCCGAGAATACCGCCATGCACTTTTGGGTGCAGGGTTTTC
>NW_014613402.1:0-326 GCF_000485595.1 Priapulus caudatus | reverse complement strand
AGTTGCAAAGAATTCTAACCTTTCCTAATAAGAAATAAAAAATTCAAGCGCATGCATACACTGGAAAAACGATCTCATGCTTGAGATCTTCCTGTCCCAGCGCTGATTGGGCGAAGCACATGTGCTCTGTTTTGTGGTATTACGGTGAGAAATCAAGTTGTTGAATTGCGCGTTCGGCCATGAGGCTCGGGTTCGCATACGCTGTTCATCCTAGATGAGCATTGAAGAAATGACCGTTGAACTGTTGACTCAATGCAGTTTTGTCGTAATACGTCAGTATTTTTTTCTCCAAACAATAACCGGTCGTGTACCTTGCCCCCAAACAC
>NW_014613401.1:0-326 GCF_000485595.1 Priapulus caudatus | reverse complement strand
GAATGGCACTTACTTAAGCTTCTTTGGGTGGCCATATTGTAGGACCTTTTGTCTTGCTTGATCTCTCGGCACAGTGAGTAACGGGAAGGCCTTAGGCCTCCGTTTTACTGCCCTTGGCTCGATTCGGCCGGGCCGGTTAGCCACTTGTTGCTCTGCGATTAACGCCAATAATAGTCGCCGTTGTTCCTGTGTGCAATCGGCCATTCTTGGAGCGGCGATTAACCAAAGTTGCATGCTGTGTTTAAAGCTTAAGTGCCTTGGGTTAACATCTGTCAGAAGAGCCGATTGAAGCATCATCCAACGGATCAGGTTGTACGCTAGCAAGT
>NW_014613400.1:0-326 GCF_000485595.1 Priapulus caudatus | reverse complement strand
CTATGTACTACGTACTATGTACTACGTATTACGTACTACGTACTATGTACTATGTACTACGTACTATGTACTATGTTCTACGTACTACGTACTACGTACTATGTACTATGTACTATGTACTACGTACTATGTACTCTGTACTATGTACTACGTACCATGTACTATGTGCTACGTACTATGTACTACGTACTATGTACTACGTACTATGTACTACGTACTATGTACTACGTACTATGTACTACGTACTATGTACTACGTACTATGTACTACGTACTATGTACTACGTACTATGTACTACGTACTATGTAGTATGAAGTACGTACTAT
>NW_014613399.1:0-326 GCF_000485595.1 Priapulus caudatus | reverse complement strand
AGAGAGAGGGAGAGAGATGTTAGAGAGATGTTAGAGAGAAGAGAGAGAGAGAGGGTGAGAGATGTTAGAGAGAAACAGAGAGAGAGAGAGAGAGAGGGAGAGAGACATCTTGCCCTGTGGCACGCATAACCTCTGTGTTACATGCACTGTGAGTCGTAACAAGTAATGAGATAAGAACATACATATTACGCTACATGTTGTTTAGAACTACCACACCGGCACACATCACCAATGCTACGGACTGCCACCGTTGCCGCCACTACCGCTATCAGCATCAACAATACGGCTGCTACATCACCACAACCACCACCACCACCATCAGCAGG
>NW_014613398.1:0-326 GCF_000485595.1 Priapulus caudatus | reverse complement strand
GACCTCTATGGGCGAAAAATGGGCATGGAAGTTCGCGATACTCCCACGTGTGAGCAGGCTAATGAACGTGTTAGCAGCACGCGTATCCGTCAACATTTATCCATTGGCGATATGCAAACTAGCTCACAACTACTCGGCAATACCTATCAATTATCAGGTCGCGTAAGGCATGGTGACAAACGGGGTCGCACCATTGGCTTTCCGACCTTGAATTTACGCTTACCTGATTTTATCGCAGCCGCTAGAGGCGTTTATGCTGTTCGCATCAAAGGCTTAGAGGGAGCAAGCTATACGGGGGTAGCCAATCTTGGCACGAGGCCAACCGT
>NW_014613397.1:0-326 GCF_000485595.1 Priapulus caudatus | reverse complement strand
CTCGTCTCTCTCTCTCTCTCTCTCTCTCTCTCTCTCTCTCTCTCTCTCTCTCTCTCTCTCTCTCTCTCTCTCTCTCCCTCTATCTCTCTCTCTCTCCATCGCCCGCCGCTGTGCAATCGAGGGAATTTGTTCAGAAGATTACGCTCATGTCTAAAACATACTAAGTTGGTAGAGCAACAGACAGTGTTGACTCTATCGATTTTTGATACGCGCATCAAAACGAAAAACGCATGCCTGGTATATACGCGTTTCGTTTTCAACACCGTTCGTTTTCAACACCCTACGTTACGACCCTCCACCAGAATCTTGCAGTAGTAGTATATATA
>NW_014613396.1:0-326 GCF_000485595.1 Priapulus caudatus | reverse complement strand
ACAACTGCTTCTACCTCGCCCAACACCGCATACGTTCCCTAGACAACTGCTTCTACCTCGCCCAACACCGCGTACGTTCCCTAGACAACTGCTTCTATACCTCGCCCAACAGCGCATACGTTCCCTAGACAACTCCTTCTACCTCGCCCAACCCGCTGCTCTGATCTATTTTATTCTCGTTACGAAGCATTACTTCGTAAATTACGGACTTTTTCTCATTTTTCGCAGCTAGAATAATAACCGCTTGAGAGTTTGTGGAGCTTTCGCTCACACACTATGTCCATTATTACACGTACGACGATGTGGGACGACTCTCTCTCTCTCTC
>NW_014613394.1:0-326 GCF_000485595.1 Priapulus caudatus | reverse complement strand
CCTCTGTCTCTCTCGACGTCTATCTACTCTCACCCACTCTCCCCTCCCTCTCTCGACGTCTATCTACTCTCACCCCCTCTCCCCTCCCTCTCTACCTGCTGTCTTCGCCTCTCTCCTCTCTCTCTCTCTCATGCTTCATGTGCACGCTCCACGTTCCAGCGTCCCGCTAATAGCATTCGAACATATAGTCAATCACGTAAAACATTGCAAATCATCAATGCGTTAATCGCGTTAGTTATATAGCACGCGGTAGCTTTGATATAAAAGCTCGATCGAACAGTACAGTACAGTACAATATATATATATATATATATATATATATATAT
>NW_014613393.1:0-326 GCF_000485595.1 Priapulus caudatus | reverse complement strand
CGTGTGTGTGTGTGTGAGGGACAATAAAATAGCGCAAACGGGAAATAAAGGTGGGACACGGCGAGAGATAGCGGATGAGAGAGACATACATGCACACACATGCACACACATAAATACAAACGCACGCACGCAGGCACGCACTGCACGCTCGCGTCCACGCACGTACCCACGCAGGCACGCTCGCGCCCGCGCCCGCGCACGCACGCACGCTTGCACGCTCGCGCCCACGCACGCACGCACGCTTGCACGCTCGCGCCCACGCTCGCACGCACGCTTGCACGCTCGCGCCCACGCACGCACGCACGCTTGCACGCTCGCGCCCACGC
>NW_014613392.1:0-326 GCF_000485595.1 Priapulus caudatus | reverse complement strand
CGAAAGATCGTCGAGAACATTGCGCAGATGCTGCCAGCGGTCCGTCGGCATGCTGTTCAGCTTGTCTGGAATGTTCTCCAGCGCCGTGCCGATCTTCACGCCGTTGGCGTCGTAGTCGCCGAGGATCGTGCCGATGCCAGCGGTGCCTAGAATCGTCTTTTCCGCCTGATGGATCTGGTCGCCACGCTTATAGAGATCGTTGCCTTCGCCAGACGCCATATCGCGATCGAGCGCGGCATTCAGCTCCGCGACGGTCTGCTGGTTGCTCTCGTTCCACATGCCGTTGAGCGCCTTGCGGATAGTGTCCAGCGCCGCGACGCTATTCG
>NW_014613391.1:0-326 GCF_000485595.1 Priapulus caudatus | reverse complement strand
CGTCGTGGTGGTGGTCGTCGTCGTCGTGGCGGTGGTCGTCGTCGTTGTGGTGGTGGTCGTCGTGGTGGTCGTGGTGGTGGTGGTGGTCGTCGTCGTCGTCGTGGATGTGGTGGTGGTGGTAGTGGTCGTCGTCGTGGTCGTCGTGGTGGTCGTCGTCGTGGTGGTCGTTAGTGGTGGTGATGGTCGTCGTCGTCGTGGTCGTCGTCGTCGTGGTCTTCGTGGTGGTGGTGGTGGTCGTCGTCGTCGTGGTCGTCGTGGTGGTGGTCGTCGTCGTCGTCGGTCGTGGTGGTCGTCGTCGTCGTCGTCGTCGTCGTCGTCGTGGTGGT
>NW_014613390.1:0-326 GCF_000485595.1 Priapulus caudatus | reverse complement strand
GTGTGTGTGTGTGTGTGTGTGTGTGTGTGTGTGTGTGCGCGCGTGCGTGCGTGTGCGTGGGTGCGTGCGTGGGTGGGTGCGTGCGTGTGTGTGTGTGTGTGTGCGTCTGTGTGTGTGCGTCTTCGTGCGTTCGTCTCTCTTTCCTGGCTGATCATATGATGATCAGTGATGATGAGAGATACACATACCATGCGTCGTCAGCACCCACAGTGTCGTCCTGTCCTGTCGCGTATCGAGCGTGTCGCATAGCAGACGCTTCAGTCGCACCTTGACACCACAACATACGTACCACGGCATCTCTCGTTCTCTCTCTTTCTCTCTCTCTC
>NW_014613389.1:0-326 GCF_000485595.1 Priapulus caudatus | reverse complement strand
TGATTGCTGAAACCGGTGGTTTAAATGCCATGATTGTCGACTCCTCTGCATTGCCAGAGCAGGCAATCACAGACATTATCGCCTCCTCATTTCAGTCTGCAGGCCAGCGTTGTTCTGCGCTACGCATGTTGTACTTACAAGAGGATGTCGCAGAGCACACCTTAAAGATGCTATACGGCGCAATGGAATTGTTGAATGTCGGCAACCCGTGGTCATTTGAGACAGATATTGGCCCGGTGATTGATGCAACGGCAGCTAAAGGTATCAATGATTATCTCGAAATGCACAGGGCTAACATTCTTAAGCAGACGGATGTATCCCGTCAT
>NW_014613388.1:0-326 GCF_000485595.1 Priapulus caudatus | reverse complement strand
GACCGCGAATGCCATCGGGTGGGTAGCGAACAGCCTGCACCAATTTTTCAGCTTGCTCCGCGGTATCAACCATCGGTACTAAAAAGGATTGTGCGCCTACATCCAGCAGTTGCTTCAGCAGTGCGGTGCGGCCTTCAGCGGGCCGAACAATGGCCGGCACATTGTAGGCTGCTATGGTCTGCAGATGATTGTGTACATCGCGGATGCTGTAAGGCGCGTGTTCCGCATCGATTAACAGCCAATCGAAACCGGCACTGGCGCCGACTTCTGCGCAAATGGTATCGGGCAGACCCATCCACAAGCCGTAACTCGGTTTACCGCTTTTC
>NW_014613387.1:0-326 GCF_000485595.1 Priapulus caudatus | reverse complement strand
CGTGCGTGCGTGCGTGCTTGCGTGTGTGTGTGTGTGTACCGCCGGCTGCTGGCTGCATCGGCGTTTCCAGTTGCTGATCTGCGAAGATCGAAATCGCACTTGACGGACGAAGCGCGACGGCGCGAAATGAAAGCATCACCAGAGCGAAGCCGCGCGCGCCTATAGATAGTTCCGAAATGGAAATGCACGCGTGATTCTTTTTAACTCACGCGCGGCTAAATCCGTTGATGGCCCTTACAACAAAAGCATATTCTGATGAGGAAAGCTACTGTAAGAACAATTCTCGCGCAAAACTGTCATAGATATTATATAAGTCAGACAGATGA
>NW_014613386.1:0-326 GCF_000485595.1 Priapulus caudatus | reverse complement strand
GTCGTTTTGTAAATCTTGAAATTCATTTTAGGTAAATAGTCATTGATTATTGAGAATATATAATCAGATTGGGAACCTCTATCTTAAGCATCTTTTATGGGTAAGTTAAACTCTCTTATCAGTGAAGCGGTTGTTCTTATATCAATATCTTCAAGTGCCTCTAATGCAAGCTTTAAATCTTTCATAGACCTTAACTAAATATTAAATTTATAATATTGCAATGTAAATTTCCACCATAAGTGATAAATATTTATCTTTATGATGTTTGATTTTCCTACTCTTTGAATAGACACTTTGTTTCATTGTTATTCCCCCCAAATAATACG
>NW_014613385.1:0-326 GCF_000485595.1 Priapulus caudatus | reverse complement strand
TATATATATATATATATATGCGTTATATACCGTCGTCATTATTTCATTTATTTACGAGAAAAAAATGCGCGAACGAGAGAATAGCATCTGTCGAAGCGACTATTTCATTACCCCCCCCCCCCAAACCGACGGAAAATTAAACCGCTGAGAGTAAAAAAGTAACGACGTTGCAGTTAATATAGCGCGACTCAATCTGATGTATTGTGTAGTGGCGCAGCATTCATCCCGACTGTGCAATTTCGTGTTATGGAATGTAAAGCCCTCCCGCTCGGAAGCAAGCGCAATCACACCGTCGCTTCAAGCGGCAGACTATCTCTCCCTCTCTC
>NW_014613383.1:0-326 GCF_000485595.1 Priapulus caudatus | reverse complement strand
GACGAGAGCGACAGACCAGAGCGACAGACGAGAGCGACAGACGAGAGCGACAGACCAGAGCGACAGACGAGAGCGACAGACGAGAGCGACAGACCAGAGCGACAGACCAGAGCGACAGACGAAAGCGACAGACGAGAGCGACAGACGAGAGCAACAGACGAGAGCGACAAACGAGAGCGACAGACGAGAGCGACAGACGAGAGCGACAGATGAGAGCGACAGACCAGAGCGACAGATGAGAGCGACAGACGAAAGCGACAGACGAAAGCGACAGACGAGAGCGACAGACGAGAGCGACAGACGAGAGCGACAGACGAAAGCGACAG
>NW_014613382.1:0-326 GCF_000485595.1 Priapulus caudatus | reverse complement strand
GGTGGCGATGTCGGTGGGGGTGATCAGCGAAGTCTATAGTGATTTGCAGCGAGCCGCTGGCGCTACCGAGCGCTTGCTGGAATTGATTTATGCCGATAATTTGATTGTCGCGCCAGAATATCCGCAATCATTGCCTGCCTTGGTTGACGGCAAGCTGGAGTTTGATGCGGTTAGTTTTTGCTACCCCTCCCGGCCGGACACGGCGGCGATTGATCAGCTGTCGCTGACCTTGCCAGCCGGTACCAGTCTGGCACTAGTGGGAAGCTCCGGGGCGGGTAAGTCAACAATGGTGGATTTAATCCTGAGATTTTACGATGTGCAGCAGG
>NW_014613381.1:0-326 GCF_000485595.1 Priapulus caudatus | reverse complement strand
AGAGAGAGAGAGAGAGACACGCGATGTTCGCACTGTAGTAGCAATATCTCTAGTCCCCTCCACGCTTACTTATCGTATCGCGAGGTTAGCTCACCGACAGTTCACACTCACCTGCCAGTACATACACGTCTAGAATAACATTAGACAAAACATCCTAGATTGATGAAAATACTAGAACAAGCGCACACAAACTGTACAATATGCTTATAATAATAATTATGTATAATTCATAATAACAGTTTCTGTGCTCTTAGCTATACTCGTGTTTTCAGCCTTCAGAAAATAATCTGAAAAAAGATGGCTGACATGCTGCGTCCGCCTATCGC
>NW_014613379.1:0-326 GCF_000485595.1 Priapulus caudatus | reverse complement strand
GACGCTTTAGTCCCCGAACGCGTTTGGCAGGAAATGCAAAAAGCATTATCAGAAAAAACTCCGACAGCGTTTATTACTACTTTACGTGACTGCGGTGCGTTAGAAAAAATATTGCCGGAGTTAGATTGCTTGTTTGGTATTCCACAACCTGAAGAGCATCATCCTGAAATTGACACAGGTATTCATACGCTAATGGTACTTGAGCAGGCTTGTCTGTTAAGCGATGCCAGCGATGTTCGATTTGCCGCTTTAGTTCATGACCTAGGTAAAGGCACAACACCCAAAGAGGAATGGCCAAGGCATATAGCACATGAAGCCCGTGGCGC
>NW_014613378.1:0-326 GCF_000485595.1 Priapulus caudatus | reverse complement strand
GTATATACCCCACCTACTGTCTGACTTCCCCACGCACACACCCTCTCTTTCCTCCCCTCGCTCCACTCCTCTCCCCCACAGCCACACACCCTCTTCCTCCTCCCCTCCGCTCCACTCCTCTCCCCCTACCAGCCACTCACCCTCTCCCTCCTCCCCTCGCTCCACTCCTCTCCCCCCACAGCCACACACCCTCTTCCTCCTCCCCTCGCTCCACTCCTCTCCCCCTACCACCACTCACCCCTCCCTCCCTCCTCACCACTCACCCCTCCTCTCCCCCTACCACCACTCACCCTCTCCCTCCTCACCTCGCTCCACTCCTCTCCCCC
>NW_014613377.1:0-326 GCF_000485595.1 Priapulus caudatus | reverse complement strand
CAAAATTTGTACAAATGTTACCATAGAAAATTCGTGACGTAGTCAATTTAAGGCGAGCAGCCGTATGTGTAACTGATGAGTGGGTGACCGTGTGACTGATGTTTGTTTGCGGGTCGCAGGTGCAGACGAAGAGAGACTCGGGAAGCTTCGACCTGAGTCAGAGCATCACGAGCGGCAAGACAGTCACGGACGCGGCCACCAACACGATGTCGGACGCAAAGGTGTGTCTCTATCTCGCTCTCTCTCTGTCTCTCTCTGTGTCTCTCTCTCTATCTCTCTCTCTCGCTCTCTATCTCGCTCTCTCTCTTCTCTCTCTGTCTCTCTCT
>NW_014613376.1:0-326 GCF_000485595.1 Priapulus caudatus | reverse complement strand
CTCTCTCTCTCTCTCTCTCTCTCCTCTCTCTCTCTCTCTCTCTCTCTCTCTCTCTCTCTATCTTTCTCTATCTCTCTCGCTCTATCTTTATTTCTATCTCTCTATCTCTCTCTCTCTCTCTCTGTCTCTGTCTATCTGTCTCCGCATGTTTCTCTCTCTGCATGTCTATCTCTCTGAGCCCTCTCTTTCTCTCTCTCTCTGGCGCTCGTTTGCCCTCGCGCTCTCTCTATCTCTCTCGCTCTATCTCTATTTCTATCTCTCTCTCGCGCGCGCGCGCTTTTGCTCTCTCGTAATCTCTCACACACACACACTCTCTCTCTCTCTCT
>NW_014613375.1:0-326 GCF_000485595.1 Priapulus caudatus | reverse complement strand
CTCTCTCTCTCTCTCTCTCTCTCTCCCGTTCTTTCTCTCTGCATCACATTATGAGAAGCTCACACATATATCTATGCGCGCGGTATAACAGATGGCACGACTTGCTGACGGTTCTCACGTAGAAACGAGTAAATCGCGAGTAAATCCAGTCATTTCTCACTGCCACGCTGCGATCGTGAGAGGTGGCAGCCGTGGCGGCAGCGGGAGGAGGGAGAGGAGGGGGAGCGGGAGGAGGGAGAGGAGGGGGAGAGAGGAGGCAGCCGTGGCGGCAGCGGGAGGAGGGAGAGGGAGGGGGAGCGGGAGGAGGGAGAGGGAGGGGGAGAGAG
>NW_014613374.1:0-326 GCF_000485595.1 Priapulus caudatus | reverse complement strand
TCTATCCCTCTCTCTCTCTCTCTCTCCTATATCCACTGCAATCGCATTTAGGATCAGTTTTCGTGAAACGTAAACTTAATAATGTAATAAAACATTTTTTATATTTACAAAATGTTTCTAACCGCTAGTTAAACACACACACGTCTGGCACTATAGCCTCCACCATATCTCTGTAATGCGTACAACACATTAGAGCTATAGATACGTATATAGTATATATATAGTACGTACGTGTACATTTCTGCTTAAGACGTTCTCCATAAATGTCTCTCATCACTTTCACGTATATATATATATATATATATATATATATATATATATATATA
>NW_014613373.1:0-326 GCF_000485595.1 Priapulus caudatus | reverse complement strand
CTAGCACTAGCACATCGCCGTTAGCTAAGGTTTCTAGGCCAGTCACTGAACTGTTCCTCTGGGTGTTTTGTCTGAAATGCCATCTTTTCGCCTTTTTCTGAATAGAGTGTTTGATAATCTTTGGGGGAGTCCTTTAGTGGTAATTCTGCAGCCGTTATCACACCATATTGGGGATGTAAGGTAACGCCTTCCAAACCCTTGTTTCCGCCTTGATAGTGTTTCTTTTTACGTAATTTTTTGGGTAACTTTATTTTGCTGATAAATTTTCCCTGCAAGGTATAACGCGCAACTCGCGGATCTCCTTCAAATGAAATAATCAATTCAGC
>NW_014613372.1:0-326 GCF_000485595.1 Priapulus caudatus | reverse complement strand
CGCATTATGATCGAAGGCAAGTTCGGCTTTGCCGCCTGGGATCGACACCCGCGGGCGTGAAGTCATTTTCCGCTTGGAGATATTATTGGTTCGTGATGCGACAGAAGAAGAAATAGAGTATGGCGGCAAGATAGAAGAAGGCCCCGATCTCGAAGATGTCGAAGGCGTCACCCCAGTGACCATTAACTAGTTAATCAGGCTTCGCGAAAACATCATGACTGAACAAACTGTACTTGCCAAGGGCGAAGAGTGTCGCTTCTGTCTATCTAAATCCGGACGTCGCATTATGATCGAAGGCAAGTTCGGCTTTGCCGCCTGGGATCGAC
>NW_014613371.1:0-326 GCF_000485595.1 Priapulus caudatus | reverse complement strand
GCGGGAAGGGTAGGGGAGCGGTAAGGGGGAAACGGGAGAAGGGAGAGGGTAGGCGGTAGAGGGGAAGAATAGAGGCGGTAGAGGGTGATGGGAGGCGGTAAAGGGGAAGACAGGATAGGGGCGGGAGAAGAGAGGGGGAAGGGTGAGAGGAAAAGAAGGGAGAAGAGAGAGGGTAGGCGGAAGAGGATGAGGGGAGGTGGTAGAGGGGGAGACAGGATAAGGGCGGGAGAAGAGAGGGGAAAGGGGGAGAGGAGGAGAAGGGAGGCGGTAGGGGGGAAGATGAAAGGAGCGAAAATGAAGTGGAGGCGTTAGAAGGGAGATGGGAG
>NW_014613370.1:0-326 GCF_000485595.1 Priapulus caudatus | reverse complement strand
GGGGCAAAAACAACCATTCTTTAATCTGCTGGTGGAAGACTTAGCAAAAGTCATGGGGCAAGCTTATCCAGAACTCGTCGCAGCCAAACAACAAGTCGCGGCAGTACTCAAGCAAGAAGAAGAACGCTTTGCCGAGACGCTAGAAAACGGTATGCACGTGCTAGAAACCGCATTGCAACAAAATATCAAAGTGCTCGACGGCGAAACCGCTTTCCGCTTATATGACACCTTCGGTTTTCCACTCGACCTGACCGCAGACATTGCACGTGAGCGCGGCATTACTATCGACAACGCAGGCTTCGACAAAGCCATGGCACACCAACGCG
>NW_014613369.1:0-326 GCF_000485595.1 Priapulus caudatus | reverse complement strand
CCTTACAAAGCGCGCAGTTTTATCCACGAAAAACTCACCGATCAACTACCACATGCACCACGTGGTAAAGGCACGGTTGAATCCTGCACGCTCTGCGTGCATCGCGTTGACCGTGGCGAAGAGAACACCGCCTGCGCCGAAGCTTGTCCTAACGGTGCGATGACCTTTGGTGATCTAAAAGATCAGGATAGTGATATTTCTAAAAAACTGGCTACTCACGGTAGTCGCGAGCTACGAGCTAAACTCAAACTCGATACCGGAATTCGATATCAGGGCGTGCCGGGCTAATGGAATCAGTTCGTTATCGTTCTATCGACTCTAAAACA
>NW_014613368.1:0-326 GCF_000485595.1 Priapulus caudatus | reverse complement strand
CATCGAGCGCTATACCCGAAAAACGGGGTTAACGTAATGTCAGGCGTAGTCGTCGTACTGACCGAATTCGACGACGTATCTGACGATACATCAGTCACAAAAAATTCGTCCGAACCAACCTTAATCACTGCCTTTTGATTATTCACTGTAGAGATGCGCGGACTAGACAATACCTTGACCTCACCCTGCGTATTCAGCAAATTAATTAAAGCACCGAAACTACTAGTACCACCGCCAATAGAAAACAAGTTAGCAAATTGTGAGTCGGCCGCCGATAAGGCTGAAGTCGTCGCAACATTGCCTGCGGCGTTAATCGTCGAAGTACC
>NW_014613367.1:0-326 GCF_000485595.1 Priapulus caudatus | reverse complement strand
TCTCTCTCTCTCTTCTCTCTCTCTCTCTCTCCTCCCTCCTCCTCTCTCTCTCTCTCTCTCTCTCTCTCTCTCTCTCTCTCTCTCTCTCTCTCTCTCTCTCTCTCTCTCTCTCTCTCTCTCTCTCTCTCTCTCTCTCTCCAGACGCCTTCCGTTCTCAATCGACGGAATTAAAAGCATCCTTCCATGAGTGAGCGCCTATCGAACATAAACCGAAAACTTGCGTTTCACTGTCAAGTGTTTATCGATCGAAATTATAGAAGAAAAATGCACTCCATCGCCGATGCCGCCACACCGATTCACGTTTCACGTCGTAATATATAAACCCC
>NW_014613366.1:0-326 GCF_000485595.1 Priapulus caudatus | reverse complement strand
CAGGTCTATTTTTTAAAACAAAAATGCAGGTATTGGTGTCAAGCATGTACATTAAAAGAAGTCTTTGTCTTGCGGTGGCGTATCGTCTCGGTCATTTAAGTAATCTTCACCAAAAGCAGACGTTTCATCAAAGAAGTCGTCCCAAGAGGATTTCTTAGGTGAAATTACGATTCCTTCTCCTTGTTTGCGCACATATACTTCGTCACAGTCGAATCTAAAGTCTTTCGGTAATCTGACGGCTTGACTACGTCCGTTCATAAATATTTTGGCTACTTGTATTAACATAGTGGCACGCCCTATTTGATATATACCGTTAAGTATATACC
>NW_014613365.1:0-326 GCF_000485595.1 Priapulus caudatus | reverse complement strand
CAGCGGCCTCTACCGATTAGGTTATCAGGGAACGGATGCAGATGCTGGAAGATACGGCCGCTGTGAAGGATGCTGGGAAGCAGGACTGTGACCAATCAAAGAACGTCTACCGAGGAAAGAGACTCGCCTTCCTGGATACGCTCATCGCGGCGTCAGAGAACCTAACGCAACTCAGCTTTGACGACATCAGAGAAGAAGTGGACACGTTTATGTTTGCTGTACGATAACACACACACACATACACACACACACACACGCACGCACGCACACACCCGCGCGCACACACACACATACATACACACACACATACACGCACACACACACAT
>NW_014613364.1:0-326 GCF_000485595.1 Priapulus caudatus | reverse complement strand
TCTCTCTCTCTCTCTCTCTCTCTCTCTCTCTCTCTCTCTCTCGCTTCGTCTCTCTCTCTTTTTCTCTCTCTCCCTCTCTCTCTCTCTCTTTTTCTTTTTGCTCTCTTTCGCTCTCTCTTTCCCTCTCTCTCTCCATTTCTTTTGCTCTCTTTCTCTCTCTCTCCCTCTTTCTCTCTCCCTTTCTTTTGCTCTCTCTCTCTCCCTTTCATTTGCGCGCTTTCTCTCTTTCCCTTTCTTTTGGTCTCTATCTCTCTCTCTCTGTCTCTCTCTCTCTCCCTTTTTTGTGCTCTCTCTCTCTCCCTCTCTCGCTCTCTGTGTCTATCTAT
>NW_014613363.1:0-326 GCF_000485595.1 Priapulus caudatus | reverse complement strand
GATATGCATCATAATAGAGCATAATTTCGACAAAAATCGCCTAAAACAGCATCTCAAAAAACCCCATCGTTAATTAGCGGACAAAACGCGCATTACTACTTGTCAGTATGACGTGCACAACGTATAATCTGCGCCCTTTCTGTTACACATAATTTTTTTGGAGAAACCCATGTACGCAGTAATCAGTACAGGCGGGAAACAATACAAACTAGCTCAAGGTGACGTATGTCGCGTTGAGAAACTAGACGCTGAAGAAGGCGCTTCTGTCGAATTAGACAAAGTCCTAATGATTGCCGACGGTGACAACATCAACATTGGTACGCCTT
>NW_014613362.1:0-326 GCF_000485595.1 Priapulus caudatus | reverse complement strand
AGTCTACATAAGATGTGTAGTCTACATGAGATGTGTGGTCTACATGAGATGTGTAGTCTACATAAGGTGTGTAGTCTACATGAGATGTGTAGTCTACATGAGATGTGTAGTCTACATGAGTCGTGTAGTCTACATGAGATGTGTAGTCTACAGGAGATGTGTAGTCTACATGAGATGTGTAGTCTACATGATATGTGTGGTCTACATGAGATGTGTAGTCTACATGAAATGTATAGTCTACATGAGTCGTGTAGACTACATGAGATGTGTAGTCTACATGAGATGTGTAGTCTACATGATATGTGTAGTCTACATGAGATGTGTAG
>NW_014613361.1:0-326 GCF_000485595.1 Priapulus caudatus | reverse complement strand
GATTTCTGGTTTGCATATCGGTTTAGTGGCGACGCTGTTTTATATGTTAGGGCGCAGACTCTGGTCTTTCTGGTTTTACCGTCTCAGTTTTAACCGCCTGGAGTTCGCAGCGTCGCTGGGGATTATTGCCGCGATTATTTACGCCGCACTGGCTGGCTTTAGTATTCCGACGGTACGGGCGCTGGTCATGCTTGGCGTGGTCTTCGTGGCGCTATTGTTTCGTCGCGGTATCAACCTGTTAAATAGCATTGCTATTGCAGTTGCCATTATTTTGGTGATAGATCCGCTCGCGATTGCGTCATCATCGTTCTGGCTGAGTGTGAGTG
>NW_014613360.1:0-326 GCF_000485595.1 Priapulus caudatus | reverse complement strand
GTTAGGATGTACATGTGGCAGCTATGTATGGTCAGGATGTACATGTGGCAGCTATATATGGTTATAATGTACAAGTGGAAGCTATATATGGTTAGGATGTACAAGTGGAAGCTATATATGGTTAGGATGTATAGGTGGCAGCTATGTATGGTTAGGATGTACATGTGGCAGCTATATATACGGTCAGGATGTACAGATGACAGCTATATATGGTTAGGATGTACAGATGGCAGCTATATATGGTTAGGATGTACAAGTGGCAGCTATGTATGGTTAGAATGTACACGTATATAGCTATACCTGATGAAGTGGTAGATGCCAGCGAG
>NW_014613359.1:0-326 GCF_000485595.1 Priapulus caudatus | reverse complement strand
GTCTAAACAGGTACAGGTTTGCATGCTGCTTGTGTAAAATCGCCGTCTGAAGAAATTCTGGTGCTTTGGCCAGTGAACCCCAAAACTGAGACTAAATTCATTATTTGCGTTATCTATTGATTGCAGTACCCGTTGTTGCGGTACGTAAGCCGTAGTATCAGCAGTAATATCGCATATCCGTGGTCGTCCTAAACTAGATACATCGTAATCTACGAAGTTTGTTAGTTCTGCCTTACTCAGCTATTGGCTTAAGCGAGCTCAGTTATTTTACTATTCACTGCGGAACCTGCGATGATATTTTGGAGCGGGCCTTCTGCCATAGGCCT
>NW_014613358.1:0-326 GCF_000485595.1 Priapulus caudatus | reverse complement strand
CTCTCTCTCTCTCTCTCTCTCTCTCTCTCTCTCTCTCTCTCTTCTTCTTCTCTCTCTCTCTCTCTGTCTTCTCTATTCTCTCTCTTCTTTGTCTCTCTCTCTCTCTCTCTCTCTCTCTCTCTCTCTCTCTCTCTCTCTATCCGTCTTTCTCTATCTTAGCACGTGACGACAAATATCTATTCGTTTATTTTTTGTATAACAGATGGCGAGTTGCGTGAGAAGGGGAAAACGCCCTAGACAATATCATTACGCGGTGATTCAGTTGGTGTCAATAATGGCGTGCTTTCAGCAGGTATGCCGAATGACATTCAGTTTCTCCATATGTC
>NW_014613357.1:0-326 GCF_000485595.1 Priapulus caudatus | reverse complement strand
CTCTCTCTCTCTCTCTCTCTCTCTCTCTTCTCTCTCGCTCTCTCTCTCTCTCTCTCTCTCTCTCTATGTCTGTCTTTTCCTCTCACTCACGAAGCGTCTACTCTCTCCCTCACTCACGTCTGCACTAACATCCGCCGACTCGGCTGCTGCACACACACACACACACACGCACACGCACACGCACACGCACACACAGCGGCGCGCGCGCACGCTTCGCAACCCGCAGCCAATCTGCCGCGCCAGACCCGTAATTCGTTAATAACGCCGCCGCCGCCGCCGCCGCCGCCGCCGCCACAGCCGCCGCCGAGAGAGAGAGAGAGAGAGAG
>NW_014613356.1:0-326 GCF_000485595.1 Priapulus caudatus | reverse complement strand
TCGTAGTTTGTTTGTAGATTTCACCGTAGTCTGTTATCGTAGTTTGTTCGTAGATTCACCGTAGTCTGTTATCGTAGTTTGTTGTAGATTCACCGTAGTCTGTTATCGTAGTTTGTTCGTAGATTCACGGTAGTCTGTTATCGTAGTTTGTTCGTAGATTCACCGGTAGTCTGTTATCGTAGTTTGTTGTAGATTCACCGGTAGTCTGTTATCGTAGTTTGTTGTAGATTCACCGGTAGTCTGTTATCGTAGTTTGTTCGTAGATTCACGGTAGTCTGTTATCGTAGTTTGTTCGTAGATTCACGGTAGTCTGTTATCGTAGTTTG
>NW_014613355.1:0-326 GCF_000485595.1 Priapulus caudatus | reverse complement strand
ACCTTGAATGGCTGTTTAACAGGGATGCGCAGGATAGGCAGGATGAAATCTGAAAGCTAGACACTGAACTTTTGGTGATCGGTTCTGGGTTAGTTCTTATCCTGCTCATCCTGTATATCCCTGTAAATGTAAGGTCTAGATCTTGAAAGGCTGTTTAACAGGGATACGCAGGATCGGCAGGATGAAAGCTAGGCACTGAACTTTTGGTGGTCGGCTCTGGGTTTGTTTTTATCCTGTACATCCTGTATATCCCTGTAAATAATTGTTCTAGGCCTGTTTGGGCCCGTTCTGATCAGCGTCCAAATGGTTTTATGGTTGAGAATTGG
>NW_014613354.1:0-326 GCF_000485595.1 Priapulus caudatus | reverse complement strand
TATAGGCAGGAGAAGCATGTTTTTAAAATGTATTTTTGTGATAAACAACTGCGATATTCTTAATTTTCTATTCTCAATCGTAAATTACATGTTCTAAATCCTATTTGCGGTCTTGTGGCACGAATTATATATGTCCATGCTGTCAAGAGTTTATAATTATATAGAATGTCGGTTAACATATAAGCATGACTTGACAGTTGTTGTTTTTTGCCAATGCACCAGATAATGTGTATGTTGCAGCGTGTGTGTATGTTGTTGTTGTGTGTGTGTGTGTGTGTGTGTGTGTGTGTGTGTGTGTGTGTGTGTGTGTGTGTGTGTGTGTGTGT
>NW_014613353.1:0-326 GCF_000485595.1 Priapulus caudatus | reverse complement strand
CACACACACACACACACACACACACACACACACACACACACACACACACACACACACACACACACACACACACACACGACAACAACACACACACACACACACACACACACACACACATACACGCACACACACGCGCGCGCGCGCGCGTACGCATGGACCCACACTGTCTCCCTCTCACACTCACGCACGCGGGCACGCACTCACACCTCCGTTCTTTACTATGTTTCCTTCTCATACTCCTCATATCAGCCGATGCACAGCACAGTGACTCTTATATGATGGATGGATGAATGGGATAATAGATGGATGGATGGATGGATGGTTGG
>NW_014613352.1:0-326 GCF_000485595.1 Priapulus caudatus | reverse complement strand
ATATAGTAGCAAAGTCACACACGAACATCCGTGTAGATAAAAACAAAGTCAAGGTATAGAATAAGGGCGTTTAAAGTTTAATTAACACGCTTTCGAGATTATATCTCTTCATCAGGTCTTGTCTGCTGACCTGACCTTGATCTTGTCTGCTGACCTGACCTTGATCTTGTCTGCTGACCTGACCTTGATCTTGTCTGCTGACCTGACCTTGATCTTGTCTGCTGACCTGACCTTGTTCTTGTCTGCTGACCTGACCTTGATCTTGTCTGCTGACCCGACCTTGATCTTGTCTGCTGACCTCACCTTGGTCTTGTCTGCTGACCTGA
>NW_014613351.1:0-326 GCF_000485595.1 Priapulus caudatus | reverse complement strand
AAGTATGTGTATATACATATAATATCAAGAGCTAATAAATACCGAGATAATAAATAGCGAGGTAATTGTGATCGGTATTTATTAGCTCTTGATAATATATACAGTAAAATTCGCATAAGTCGACACTTTTGGGACCAGCATTTTTGTGTCGACTTACGAAAATTACGTCATTTTGTCGTACTTATATGTAAGCCGCCAAAATTATGACTTATATGCGTGTATATTGTCATTTTGGCGATTTACAAAGCCGGTATTTCGACGACTTAGAGAGTGTCAATCTGATATCTCGCCAGGCTTCATATCTACATGAATAATTAATATGATCA
>NW_014613350.1:0-326 GCF_000485595.1 Priapulus caudatus | reverse complement strand
CGCGTAACGACGCACCGTCGCCGCGTGACGTCACATAACGACGGACCGTCGCCGCGTGACGTCGCGTAACGACGCACCGTCGCCGCGTGACGTCGCGTAACGACGCACCGTCACCTCGTGACGTCACGTAACGTCGCACTGTCGCCGCGTGACATCGCGTAACGACGCACTGTCGCCGCGTGACATCGCGTAACGACACACCGTCGCCGCGTAACGACACACCGTCGTCGCGTAACGGACATCGCGTAACGACGCACCGTCGCCGCGTGACGTCACATAACGACGGACCGTCGCCGCGTGACGTCGCGTAACGACGCACCGTCGTC
>NW_014613349.1:0-326 GCF_000485595.1 Priapulus caudatus | reverse complement strand
AAAGAGAGAGAGAAGAAAAGAGAGGGGGGGAGAGGGGAAGAGGGAGAGTTGGAGGTAGAGAGATGGAGAGAGAAGGAGGCGAGATGCATATATCGACGTAATTTCGAGTGATCGCAAATGGCAGTAGTTCTGCGCCCTATACACGCTGCCTGTCCGATCGATGTTCGGAGTGGGTTAGGTATAGGATACGCTACAGCCACCTCGCGCGATTCGCTGTGTCAATGTGCGACTGTCCGCGCAATGTCTGCCCATGTATCGCGCAGTTCTAGCAGCGCGGCCCAGATCCAGCGCTGCGAAACCGATACGGTTGCACCGGTCACACCGAC
>NW_014613348.1:0-326 GCF_000485595.1 Priapulus caudatus | reverse complement strand
GTCTTGCTTTTTACTTTTACAATCCGACTTATTCTAGAATAATGTAAATAGTAATAATCACCGATGTCTTTCATACTGCATCCACCACTTTCGTATGCTTTTAAAATAGCATTATTTCTGTCTCTGTATTTTCATCATAGTACGATAATGGTTTTGCTACTTGACGCTTCTGTGATGAAGGTATTTCATCGACAAAGGACTCATCACCTAAATAGATCTGACTTTTTATTTCGCCCCAGGGCTTTGGCTGGTTCCGTCCTTTAGAAACAAACGCTCGATACTGTTTAATTGCCTCAAGTTTCTTTCTTGAAAAAGCGGCTAACACC
>NW_014613347.1:0-326 GCF_000485595.1 Priapulus caudatus | reverse complement strand
TTACTCATTTTTTGAATCGAGCTAACAATCAAAGTATTGGCAGGATCGGTACTTTTGAGCTTGGTGATTAAAACGCCGGTATTTTCGGTGGCTTGTACCGTTTCACCCTCCCCCGCAAAGCCTTGATATTCATGCAAGGATTGCACGCCCAACTCGATTCTATCCATTAAAAAAACCACTTTATCGGCGTCTTTCGAATGGGCAATCAGCTGCGCCGATTTAAAGCTGGTCATGGTTTTGCCCGAGCCGGTGGTATGCCACACATAGCCGCCTAAACGGTCTTTGTCAGCCCAGTTGGTTTTGGACACTTTGTCCGAGATGGCGTT
>NW_014613346.1:0-326 GCF_000485595.1 Priapulus caudatus | reverse complement strand
TTGACGATGTGCGCATACCGCAGGCCACTATTACATCGATACCATGACTAACAACGAGAAAACTAAACACACGCGCAGAAACACAAAACATACACACGCACGCACGCACGCACGCACGCACGCACGCACGTACGCACGCACGCCCACACACACACACACACACACGGTAGCTTTCAACAGATTCTCAACGGAGTTGACTGTTCATGACTCAAGAAAAGGTTAAGAACCTATATAACCTATATTCTATATTCCTCTAAGCTCTATATAACCTATGCCTGTGGGAACATTCATGTACACATAGGGCCATCCTTAAAAAATTCTATGTT
>NW_014613345.1:0-326 GCF_000485595.1 Priapulus caudatus | reverse complement strand
ACTGTTGCCGGTGGTGCGATAATGCTGATGCGAGGTACAGCTCAGTGCTTAGATCGAGGAGAAGCCATGACTAACTATTTACATGGTACGCGTGGTTATGTCGATACCATTGCACGAAGCTGCATAATAGCGCTAAGTGATGACTATTCGCATGCTATGTTACCAACAACACAAATTCCAGATTTTGCGCGTAGAGGTGGCTCATTGTATTCAAGTGCAAATCAAGAGGCCTATATTAGGGGGCGTGCAGCAGCACGCAAACTTTTCAAAAAACTAGATGATAATAGGCCGAGTAGCGGTATACGCGACTCAAAACTTTTTCTACG
>NW_014613344.1:0-326 GCF_000485595.1 Priapulus caudatus | reverse complement strand
GATTCAGCAATTACTTAATACAGGACACGCTTACCATTGTGATTGCAGTAAGCAGCGTTTAGCTGATTTACGTGAGCAACAGATGGCAAATAAAGACAAACCACGTTATGACGGTTGTTGTCGTGAAAAGAATTTGCCCGCAGCAGATAACACCGTTGTGAGGTTTAAAAATCCTTTAGAAGGCGATGTGGTTATTGATGACATGGTGAAAGGCCAAGTGATAATTAATAATCGTGAATTAGATGATTTAATTATTGCGCGTACTGATGGTACACCAACTTATAATTTAACCGTCGTTGTTGATGATTGGGATATGAAAATGACAC
>NW_014613343.1:0-326 GCF_000485595.1 Priapulus caudatus | reverse complement strand
CTTCTCGCCTCTTCTCGCCTCTTCTCGCCTCTCCTCTCCTCTCCTCGCCTCTCCTCGCCTCTCCTCGCTTCTCCTCGCCTCTCCTCGCCTCTCGTCTCCTCTCGTCTCCTCTCATCTTCTCGCCTCTCCTCGCCTTTCCTTGCCTCTCCTCTCCTCTCCTCTCCTATTATCTGCTCTCCTCTCCTCTCCTCTTATCTCCTCTCCTCTCCTCTCCTCTTATCTCCTCTCCTATCCTATCCTATCCTCTACTCTCATTTCATATTCTCTCACTGCCTCTTCCCCAACCTTCTCTTCAATGTAGGTGATTTATTGTACACACTTTCAGC
>NW_014613342.1:0-326 GCF_000485595.1 Priapulus caudatus | reverse complement strand
GTATTATAAATCAATCTATCTATTCTAGCTATCTATCTATCTATCTATCTATCTATCTATCTATCTATCTATCTATCTATCTATCTATCTATCTATCTATCTATCTATCTAAATAGATAGATAGATAGATAGATAGATAGATAGATAGAGATAGATAGATAGATAGATAGATAGATAGATAGATAGATAGATAGATAGATAGATAGATAGAACCAATCTATCTATCTATCTATCTAGATCTCTCTCTCCCTCCCGCGTCTGCTTTTCTCTCTGCCTCTCGTACTCGCTGGCTCTTTTCTCGTTCTCTCTCTCTATCTCTCTCTCTC
>NW_014613341.1:0-326 GCF_000485595.1 Priapulus caudatus | reverse complement strand
TAATGCGAGGCAACTCCAGTCTGTTCCAAAAGAGAACACGGATTATGTATTCATACTAGCTGGCGCGCGTGCATGTGAGTGACGAGTCACTACCAGCAGATCCGAGTGCGCCTACATGCGCACGCACGCACGCACGCACCACACACACACACACACACACACTCGATACTAGCTCTAGTAGTATCGACTGTACGCGGGCTATAGGCGTACAGTTGCCGCTGGAGTCAATGTAAGCGGGCTATAGTACTAGAGCTAAGTATGGGCTATAGTTACTAGAGCTAATACATACTAACTGCGGCAGTCACTGTACGCAGGCTATAGTACTA
>NW_014613340.1:0-326 GCF_000485595.1 Priapulus caudatus | reverse complement strand
AGCCCGCATCGAGCAGCGCCGGATGCAGGCTGTAACGCGCGAGATCGGCGTCGTCGGCCAGTTGCGGCGCGGCCAGTTCGGCCAGCACCGCTTCGCCCAAGGCGCGCACGCACTGCACGCGGCGGAACGCCGGGCCGTAGGTCAGACCGATCGACTCGGTCGCGGCGTAGAGCGTGGGCGCGTCGACGGCCAGTTGCGCGGACAACGACTGCAGCGTGCGCGCATCGATCGTGCTGTTGGCGTCGAGCGTGTTGCCGCTCGCGAGGAGCCGCCCCACCACATTGACCGACCACGCGTCGTCGCTCATGCGCTCGCGCGTTTCGATC
>NW_014613339.1:0-326 GCF_000485595.1 Priapulus caudatus | reverse complement strand
GTGTGTGTGTGTGTGTGTGTGTGTGTGTGTGTGTGTGTGTGTGTGTGTGTGTGTGTGTGTGTGTGTGTGTGTGTGTGTGTGTGTGTGTGTGTGTGTGTGTGTGTGTGTGTGTGTGTGTGTGTGTGTGTGTGTGTGTGTGTGTTCGCGGTCCGTGAAAGTGAACGACCTTCTAGATACAGAATGTGTACAAATTGACACACGAGTGACTCAAGCGCGTTACCATGTGCCAGGCCAGACACGCGCACGCACACCGTGCCCGCCCGTCTATGATGGAACGAATAAAAACACGTTTAATTTGTGTTCACTCTTGCACGAGTATATATATA
>NW_014613338.1:0-326 GCF_000485595.1 Priapulus caudatus | reverse complement strand
GCTTGTGAGAAAGGACTGGTACCCGTCTAGCTGCATGTATGCATTCTATTCAATACACTGCTTCAACTTCGGAGCTGGCAGAGTTGCGCGTGACGTGTTCTGACGTCACGCGAGATGATACATAGACTCTGATTGGTTTACCAGTCGGTTTGCCTAGGCTGCGGTGTAAAACGGAAAGGCGCCCCCCGGGCGTGGAGGGAGGTCACGTGACAATGTTGACGATGACGTTAACCCTAGCGGTAACTCTAACTACAAGACCTCCAACACTAACACTACCACTAAATATATATATCTCGCAGCGCCATGTATTGGCATTGTGATCCACA
>NW_014613337.1:0-326 GCF_000485595.1 Priapulus caudatus | reverse complement strand
GCAGTCGAGATCGAGGATTCCCCGCCCTTCATACATCGATGTCGTCCTCTAACGATATCCCTCTTCCCCTTCTCACCTGCTAAGATGCGACCGCTTCTCCTTCAATCCCGATCCCACGCACGCGCGCGCGCGGGAAAAGGTCGATCTCCACCCGATTCGAGCGGTCACGCGTAGGACACGCGCGTGTGAAGTGATCCGCATTGTCTCTGTAAGCTATAATCTCTGTAAGCTATATATATATATATATATTGCCTCTATAAGCTACACCCAGCGTGCACACAAATGGCAAGAAAAAAACGAGCAAGAAAAAAAACAGGCGCGTAACT
>NW_014613336.1:0-326 GCF_000485595.1 Priapulus caudatus | reverse complement strand
TATATATATATATATATATATATATATATATATATATATATATTTACAAAAAATGAGACGAAATGTTTTCACAAGGAATTTAGGATATGACTACATACGAGAGTTCAAAATTACATAAATAGACGCTGCAGTTGCAAAAACTACCGTGAAATATGCAAAACGAACGAATAAAATAAAATTTGTTACACTACTACTGACACCACCACTACCACCACTACCACTGCCACCGCCACCGCCACCGCCACCGCCACCGCCACCGCCACCACCACCACCACCACCATCACATCACCACCACCACCGTCACCGCCACATCACCATCACCACCA
>NW_014613335.1:0-326 GCF_000485595.1 Priapulus caudatus | reverse complement strand
TGTGTGCCTTGGCGGTCTCAGCATCATCTTCCGCTCGCTGCCCAAATCGGACTTCATCCGCGCAGTCAACTATCTCACGGTGCCCGCGCTGCTCGGGCCGGTCGTGGGGCCGCCGCTCGGCGGCTTCATCACCACCTATCTGCACTGGCGGCTGATTTTCTTCATCAACATTCCGATCGGCGTGCTCGGCATCTGGCTCGCGAACCGGCATATCGCGAACATGCACGAGGAACATCCCGGGCGGCTCGACTGGGCCGGCTTCGTGCTTTCCGCGGGTGGGGCGTCGCTGTTCATGCTCGGCCTGTCGCTCGTGGGCGGGGAGCTCG
>NW_014613334.1:0-326 GCF_000485595.1 Priapulus caudatus | reverse complement strand
GCTCTGCACTCTGCACTTTAGTGCATAGTGCATGGTGCATAGTGCATACTGCATAGTGCATAGTGCATAGTGCATAGTGCACCGTGCATCGTGCATACACTGTAGTGCAATGCACTATGCACTTGCATAGTGCATCGTGCATCGTGCATAGTGCATACACTGTGCATAATGCATAAATTATGCACTAAAGTGTATGCACTATACACGATGCACTATGTACTATGCACTATGCACTATGCAGTATGCACTATGCACCATGCACTATGCACCATGCACTATGCACTATGCACTATGCACTATGCACTATGCTCTCTGCACTATGCACT
>NW_014613333.1:0-326 GCF_000485595.1 Priapulus caudatus | reverse complement strand
AGACAGGCAGGCAGGGAGGTATGCAGGGTGGGCGGGCATGCGGTCAGGCAGGCAGGCAGGCAGGTGGGCGGACAGGCAGACAGGCGGGCGAGCGGACAAGCAGGCATGCAGGCAGGCAGGCATGCAGGCAGGCGGTCAGGCATGCAGGCAGGCGGCGGGCAGGCATCCAGGCGGGCAGGCTGGCAGGCAGGCAGGCTGGCAGGCATGCAAGCAGGAAGGTAGGCAGGCAGGCTGGCAGGCAGGCTGGCAGGCATGCAGGCTGGCATGCATGCAGGCAGAAAGGTAGGCAGGCAGGCAGGCAGGCTGGCAGACAGGCAGGCGGGCGG
>NW_014613332.1:0-326 GCF_000485595.1 Priapulus caudatus | reverse complement strand
ATTCATCCATCCATCCATCCATCCATCCATTCATCCATTCATCCATCCATCTATCCATCCATTTATCCATCCATCCGTCCGTCTATCCATCCATTTATCCATCCATCCATCTATCCATCCATCCGTCCGTCCGTCCGTCCGTCCGTCCGTCCGTCCGTACGCACGCACGCACGCACGCACGCCTGCACGCCAGCCTGCACGCACGCACGCACGCCTGCACGCCAGCCTGCACGCACGCACGCACGCACCCACGCATGCACGCCTGCACGCCCGCCTGCACGCACGCACACACGCACGCACGTCTGCACGCCCGCCTGCACGCACGC
>NW_014613331.1:0-326 GCF_000485595.1 Priapulus caudatus | reverse complement strand
GAACGTTACATAAACGCACGCAGCACATTAAAAACCCTGCTATCGATGGGCGCTATTCCCGTCATCAATGAAAACGACACGGTTGCAACAGAAGAAATTCGACTCGGCGACAACGACACCCTCGCCGCATTGGTTGCCAATCTCGTCGAAGCAGACACACTGATATTACTCACCGATCAAAACGGCCTCTACACAAAAGACCCAAGATCCAACAACGATGCCAAGATGGTAGAACAGGCACAGGCATCAGACGCCAGCCTGTTAGACATGGCTGGCGAAGGTGGCGCTTTAGGTTGCGGCGGCATGCGCACCAAAGTCACCGCCGC
>NW_014613330.1:0-326 GCF_000485595.1 Priapulus caudatus | reverse complement strand
CGTATTATCACGAGTGTTACTTAGAGATCTCTATTCCATAAATAGATATATAAATATATATATACATATATAACATTATATCAAGAGCAGATAAAGAAGGACCTTCTTTATCTGCTCTTGATTATATAGATAGATGTAGATATATATCTATATTATCAGGAGTAGATAAAGGGAACCCCCCCCCATCCCTTTATCTATTCCTGATATTATACAGTCCTGATATTTGCATACGCACACATGCACGCGCGCACGCACACACCTACGCACACATACACACACACACACACACACACACACACACACACACACACACACACACACACACA
>NW_014613329.1:0-326 GCF_000485595.1 Priapulus caudatus | reverse complement strand
AGAATCAAAGTGAAGACAAAGAGAATGAGAATGTAATGTGTGACTCTGCATTGAAGAGGTGGTGTTGATGTAGGGTGAAGGGTAAAACGCGCCCGTTTACGTCCCAAATTCCACTGTTTTTTCTAAATCGAATTATCAAACCTTTATCATGTAAACATCACGCGATACTCTGCGACTGTAAACTCAAGCACATAATATATATTAAAATAAATATACCGAATTATTACAGAACGACGTATGCATACCCATGAATGAAGCCACTGCACATCCGAATGGTGTTCTCGTATCAGACTTGTGTTGCAAACGTCCCACGCAGTAGATAGCGC
>NW_014613328.1:0-326 GCF_000485595.1 Priapulus caudatus | reverse complement strand
GCCACTTCGAAGTAAACAGCCACTACGTTGTATTAGCGACATTAAAAACATTGGCAGATGAAGGAACCATTCCTACATCTAAAGTTAGTGACGCGATTAAGAAATATAAAATCGACGTTAAGAAACCAAACCCAATTACTGCATAAGATCAGGTAAATACAAATGGCAGACATTAAAGATATTCTTGTTCCTGATATTGGCGATTTCGATGGCGTTGAAGTTATCGAAATATTGGTAGCCGTTGGCGACCAAATTGCCGTTGAAGACCCTCTTGCTTCTCTGGAATCTGATAAAGCAGCGATGGAAATACCATCGCCATTTGCAGG
>NW_014613327.1:0-326 GCF_000485595.1 Priapulus caudatus | reverse complement strand
TCTCTCTCTCTCTCTCCTCCTCTCTCTCTCTCTCTCTCTCTCGCTCTCTCTTATCTCTCTTATCTCTCTCTCTCTCTCTCTCTCTTCATCTCTCTTTATCTCTCTCTCTCTCTCACTCTTTCGCTCTCGCTCTCTGTGTATGCGTGCGTGTGTGAGCGCAGACTCGGGGGGGGGGAAGCTTTAGTGCGAAAATGGCACTTAGAATCGGTATAATATGGCTTGGGCTTGACAGACGACGCGCAGTGATAGGGCACGACCGTAAAATCGTAACCATTAAATACAGCTTCGCGGAGAGAGACAGACAAAGATAGAGACATGGAGACAGG
>NW_014613326.1:0-326 GCF_000485595.1 Priapulus caudatus | reverse complement strand
CGTTTCGTCTACGGCGGCAGCACGATTTCGCAACAGGTAGTGAAAAATATATTTCTCAACCCTTCGCGTAATCCCTTGCGCAAATGGCATGAGCTGGTTTTAACTTTTGCTATGGAGCGCAATTTAAAAAAGCGAAGAATACTGGAGCAGTATTTAAACGTCGTTGAGTTTGGACGGGGTATTTACGGTGTCGAAGCCGCTGCCAGACATTACTGGGGAATTTCAGCCGAAAATCTTTCGATTAATCAGGCTGTGCAGTTGGCGGCTAGTCTACCGGCACCGACAGGCCATAATCCGGCGACACGAACCAGGTTTTTTAAACGCCG